>NC_136546.1:18327262-18377262 GCF_910591455.1 Pholis gunnellus
GTATTTGTTCACAAAAGAAAAGGGGACAGCAAGTGCTTACTAGTGACCATCTTAATGACCAGACACACATTTCCTGTCACCACTCCAGAGGGGAACGGAGTACACTTGGTGCCAACGAACACAATTATTGTAAAAACGGCAATTTACATGTTTATGAAGTGGCTACGCTTGGGCGTCTTCTCGCCATTGGCCGGGACGATTCCTCGACTGAAACAATGTCGTCGGTAACAAAAAATACTTTTGCAACGACGTGAAAGTGTCTGCGCCCTTTCAAAAAGCATGCATTCCCCTACAGAACAAGCTGCAGCTAGAAAAGCTTGCCTGTGATCCTCTGTTGAGTCTCCTTTTTCAGATCCACACTTCAATGTGGTGCTCTGTAAATTCTGCAAATTGGAAATGACTCAACACAGCAGCGCGACGGTTATGCGCGAGAGTGAAAACATCCCGGAACGCTTTGTCCACTAATGCATGATCTACATTAGGATCATCAACGTGTGGAGCGAGCTTTTGGTTAGAAGTCGTCATTTAAATTCATTTTCTAAATGTTTTTCATAGCCCCAAATGTTGAAAATAATGTAAACCCCGACGCCGTTACGCTAACATAACGTTGTCATTCCGCCGCTTTATATGTTCCGTTTACGGCCACGTATGAGACAGAAAACAGCTTTAAACAAACGTTACCACCTGTTGTTACAGTCTGTAAATCGTTTTGTTTCTTTTAACCCACACTGATGCAAAAGTACATTTGATTATCTTCACTGCATATTACTCCCGTCATGACGTCGATCTCAAGTCACAGCCATATTAAGTTTCAGGTCAAGTACTTCAGGGAAAGTACGGATTCTCCGGCTGCTGTGATATTAAAGTAGTGTGTGTGTGTGTGTGTGTGTGTGTGTGTGTGTGTGTGTGTGTGTGTGTGTGTGTGTGTGTGTGTGTGTGTGTGTGTGTGTGTGTGTGTGTGTGTGTGTGTGTGTGTGTGTGTGTGTGTGTGTGTCTCAGCAATCCTTTTCAATTTGTGCTCTGGTATTTATCTGACTAATAGGCTTCATCATCTTGTTACATTAGGTTTGTTTTTAGCATAAGATTGAATCAATTATTTAAATATTAATCAAACAAGTTTTCTTATTTGTTTTGGGTTAAGTCATTATCATATTAATTGCCCATTTTCTAAATAGCCTTTAGAATAATTGATTTAATGGATGGATAAAAAAACAAATCGTTAGATTAATTAACATTTAAAAACAGTATTTCCTGAATGTCTCTGCGCGCTCATCTTCCACTACACAGTGTTCAAGTGTTCCGGCTACGTACATCCTCACACTATGGGCGCCGTGGAAAGCTGTGAGGAACAGAGCTACCAGCATTCTCCATGCACACGACAATACCCACGAAGAAGAAGAAAGACATGGACCACCGGTCTCCTACGCGCTGCTGTAACGAGAGCAGGAACAAAGACGACCGGCCAGGCCTCTGGGACATCTCTCAACGCTAGCATCCCATAAATAATGTTTATATGAGAGTATGAACATGTCTTATTCTCATCTCGTCAGAAAGCTCAGTTTTGATCATTTTTCTAATATGAATTATCTTATTTATTATCTTCATACTTATACAAAACTTGGAGCATAAAAGCAATCTTTTCTATGTTTTCATAGATGTCTTTTAGAAAAAACACAGCCAAGAAAAGGCAAATTTCAGAAAAGAAAACAACAATAATGAAGCATAGTGGCTAATTTTCCGCTGACTCCTCATTTCCCTTTGAACTCTGTCTGGACACGCACTCGTCCATCTCTGCACAAGCGCACCAAAACAAACAATCCAGAGGCCGGTGAAGGAGGTCTAGACGGGGGTCAGCCATCACCATCGGAGCTATGAAGCGTGCTCCTGCGGGAGGAAAAGGTGAAGCCGACTCGCCGTGGTCGGCTCTTCAATAATGCATGAAACGGTATGAACAGTAACCACAGAGGGGAGATGTGCTGACGGGGGAGAGAGGGAGGGAGGATGGGAGGGAGGACCAGAGCACTTTGTAATAATTAAAAGTGCCTAAAACATGCAGGATTCAAGAGGCGGTGGAGATATTTATAGCGGACATCACGCGTCCTTTCAGAATAGAGTCTGTTTTATGCAGTAAATAAGAAGCTACAGTTAGCAGGTAGTTTGGTTAGCTTAGCACAAAGACTAAAAGCACACACACACACACAAACACTGTACACTTAACTGAGATGTAATCATCTCATTGAGACCCGCTCCCATATCGACTGCCAACACACTGTCCGTGAATCTGATCTCAGGCCAGACTCCAGTTCCTCGGTGGCGGCTCACATTTCAAAATGAGCATTTGGCTGAGGCGGCAACGCTGCAGTTGGTTACTGTGGACTTTAGGACCCAAACATAAAACACATTGTAAAAAAAAAATAATTAATAAAAAGCCTAAACATTTTAGTGCACAGCTGGAGCTTCTAAATGATGATCCTAACAAACGTTGCAGATATGGTTTATCACCCGCAATGATGTGAGGAATGCAAGTGCGACAATAACTGAGCTGAAATCATGACGCACGCAGTAATCCGGTGCCAACGCGTGTGTGTGTGAGCAAACTCTACCCATCTGACTGAATGATCTCACTGATATTCAAGCTCATAAAATCCACCTTATGAGCTCGTTATTATTTAAACAGACCACCGACGGGGGGGCCTTGGTGGGCGAACGGTTACATCCGTTATATCCAAATCACAGTTGTATCTTTATACAACAAAAAACGACTTTTATTTTGGCTCTTTACTGGTCAATGAGCTGCACTAAATAACAACCTAGGCGTCGACCATTCTATGCTCCTACTCCAATATCTTTTTGGGTAGATCTGGTGTTATTAAAAGTGAGATAGTTTGAGTCAAATGTTAAAAAAACTATACCTTGCTGCTTTTTGCTTTTAAACCAGATGAGTAGTTTCACACAAAAAAATGTATCTGAGCTCCAAATAAAACAAGTAGTTCATGGAGATGGATCAACATTCTTCAGTGGCACTGGTCTGGAGTCAGCCCGAACCTGGACAGACGCTCTGTTGTTGACTCACCTACTCTGTGTGAGTGCGTGTGTGTGCGCGTGTGCGTGTGCGTGTGCGTGTGTGTGTGTGTTCCCATGATGATGAACTACTTTGCATCCACAAAAGGGCTTTCTCCCACCTCCCCTCTATGGATTCACATTCAGGACACTGGGTCAACACATGCTGGGAAATATATTACAACAGGCTGGGACCAGATGAATACGAGTGCTGGAGAATATAATACGAAAGGGCTTCTGTGTGTGGTCGCATGTGTAATATATCTATATGGGATTAGTGTGCGTATTCGTAGCAAGCAGAGTTCAATGTGTTTGAGATTCACATCAGTCACAGGATGGGGGCTATAGATCTCAGCTTAGACGTGAAGTGAAGGAAGACTTACAAGAAGAGTTAGAATTGAAAAATATTACACTTTCAAATTTAAGTGAGAAAAAAAAAACAGGGGGACAGTATGAGAGATATGAGAAAGTTTGTCTGGCAATATATAAATGCAATATGATTAAGGTTTGAAGTTGGTTGGAGGGTAAAGTTGGATTAAAACTGTTATTGCCACGGATAGCATAGCTGTGCAGCAGTTAAATAAACGACCTGCAATCATGTAAAGGGTGTGTTGTTAAAGACACACTGTGTATCATTACATGATTAAGAATCCATAAAGTATGAATGCATAATTGCGGTTGCAACTTAAAAGCTAAAAAACAAAATAAGTGACTGGAGGAACATAACCTCCATGCAGGTATACTGCACGCTACACAGGAGCAATTACCAGCCTATCAAGCTCAGAGATGTACAGCATGCAAAACGCTGATCTCAAACCAATTTAAATTTAGAGAGTTGAAGAACTGCTGATGCGTTGCCCTCTGTGCACACATACAGTATCACAGGACTACCTGGGCCGGGCACTCCAACTCTTCCTGCCATCCCGGGTCATTGGAATCGACTGGAGTTGGGGGGGGCCTCAATCTTGTAGCATTAATGAAGTATCGATCCGCCGCGCTCTCATCACCTGCGACTGATGGGGAGGAGCTTTGGGGTGAGGAGTCGTCGCCGTCTTAAAAACAAACAAACTCACTCGGCCTTTTTATGAGTTTTTACACGACCGACCGACCGACCGGCCGGGATGCTGGGACTCTTTTCATGTATCGAGTCAGAATCAGATTAAATAGTTGGAAGTAAAACTTGTGTGGAGGACAAAAGTACTATTGTTCCCTTTTTGGTCCAATGACAAACAACTTTCTCCACCTCTCAATTAGATAAAGTTATAATTACATTTTCTACTGCATGTGTTTATGATATGATTCATATACTAACTAAATAATGTACTGTCTCATATCCACTAGCAGCACTGAGAACATGCTGGTGACTAGTAACAGAGTAACAAGCAGGTGACGTGCATTATTTGGTTATGAGGATGACGTCACTATCTAAGAGTCTGCCTGTGCTCATCAGCATCATCAAGAAGTGCCATTAATCATTAAATGAAAGCATCTGCTCCACACACTGCGTTCAGTTGGCATGTTTAGAGATACGGACGGTGACAGAATGTAAATTCAGTCACTGCTTTGGTTTCCTGCTCTCAGCAGAAGCAATCAGAGCTTATTCTTGAAAACTATATTTTTACAACTCTGTCCCTTCTCAGGGGGATTTCAGCCATTTGTTTTTCCCTCTTCTATCTGAATCATTCCACTGAGCTGTAATTAACACAGCACAAAAGCTGCGTATCCCCTCCCGTGACTGCCGAACTAATTCCAATTGAATGGTTCCTAATCACTTAAACTAAATGAATAATTTAAAATTGTGTCTTTAGAAATATGCACACAAAGAAATGAGAGCACAATAACTACCGTAGATTAAGACTACAGGTCAACAGAAGTCCCCCTCAAACCGTTTGTTGCATAAATAATGAGCATCATAGATATTGTACATATAAAACACTGAGCATAGGTGGAGGTAAAATGAAGAGCATTTATCAGTCTGATTCCAAATGACTTCTATTCAGCTTCAGGGTAACAGTCAGTTTATGGTAAATAAACAGCAACTGAGCTTTAACCGCAATAGTATGTATATATATATATATATATATATATATATATACACATACATATATTCAGACTCAGTGGAGTGCAGCTCTCCTCCAGCTGTGTCTGCAACGACCACAGCTGTAACACGTGATGGAATGAATACAACAAACACTGTGAAGCTTCGTCAAACATTCAAACCCAGAAAGCAGCGGCACAGAGACAGAACTCAGCGAGCTGTCAGTCACACGGCTCTCCTCTCCTCTCCTGGCGGAGGTGAACATCCCTACACACTGAAAACACCCGACTGAAAAGCAGCCTGAACCATATTTGCTTTGAGAGGTTTTTTAAATATGGAGTAAGAAAATATGCTTAAGCACGGGTGAGGAAGCAAAAGTGAAGACAACATGGGGAACACTGTAGCAGACGGAGAAAAGGGGCCCCGGGGTCATGAAAGGAAGACAGCTGTTTGTCACCTAATGTGACACTTCATGCTGACACTTAATGAAACGTCCAGATCAATAAAGGATGCCATCCTTGCTTCCTGAAATGAAAGAGATCACTCACTTCTCTCAAGTGCTATTTAGCGCTCTCTCCCCTCCCCCCTCTCTCATAAAGGCCCAGACAGCCACACCGTCCTGCTCGTTTCAAGGAATAGTTCCACATTTCGGGGAAACAAAACGTATTTGCTTTCTTGCTAGAAATCAGATCAGAAGATCAACAGGACCCTCGAGTCTGTAAACTAAACATGAAGCCAAAGAAAACGGAGAGCTTAGCTTAGCATAAAGAAACGGAGGAAACGGCAACAACAACCCTCCTGTCAGCACCGGATTCTATTAAGCCATAATTGTACTAAACAACTATCTGCTGTGTCAGCGCGTTTGTTGCGGTTTGCACCTTTAGCTGCGAGCTGCGTGTTGAGAGCCGTTGAGAGGCCATCGAAATGCGCCCCCATCTCGTATCACGCACCTTTAAAAGCCTAAACAGAAAGCCATTAACGCTAATGGACAGATGAACCCAACAATTTGCACATTTCAAATCTGCCACCCTGCTTTTCAAAGTGCCAAGGACACGTTTATTTAAAAGCAGATAAATTGCTGCATGCAAATAGCTTCACTAATATAGTTTTTAACTAATAATTTGGAATATTTTTCAGTACAGGCATTTCACAGATCTCTATAAGTTGTCAGACTACTCTAAGGTGACTAAAAAAATGACTAAAAAAAAGAGTAAATACAGTGGTTACGGTGGAGGAAGGGAAGACATAATCCAGTCAGAGCATCCATCTTTGTCCCTCTCCTCTCTGCTGCTCAGTAAATGGCCGGTGGAATGACGGTGCCTGTGGTGCCCTCTCCTCAGAACACGGATACGCACTAATGCACCGGCAGCTCCAAGTTCTGTTGAGGATGTCAGCCTACATGCACACATACATACAAAGCAGGGTCTCAAGGCCTTCTGGGGGGAAAGGTCTGTCGCCCAGAGCAGAAACATGCATACAGACAAGCTGTACGTCGGGAGTGATGAGGTAGAGATCTGCTCGGGTTGGCTCATTTGACTGACGTCCGAGTTATCGCACCCTTTGTGGAGGAGAGCACACACCTGCCGGGAGCTCTCCGAGGAGAACAGTAATGTCGAACAGCTGGCCGCTAGTACTCGCCTACCATAGTGTGAATCTGACAATCAGGAAATGGTCAAACTACGCTCTGCTACAGCCAATCAGCTTGCTACGACAGCGATGGAACCAGCTCTGCATTAACATCAGGACGGAAGAAACTCTACACATCTGGAGACTAAAAACTCATCAGTTCAGACTGCACTTTGGCCCATAATCTATCATCTCTTAATGTGGCACTTGAAGCAGTTCAGCATTTTTAAAGCGGTTGATCTTCTTGGACGATTCTTGTAAAAGGTCGATCAATTAATTGGCGACGACATGACGTCTTACAAACTATCGTATAACTTTGCAGTCCCAGTGAGCACAAGTCATTACTGACCCATTGTCAGTGTATTCGGCCACACAAACGTTCTCTCTCGAATATAACAACACTATTGGCTCTTGATAGCCATCGGCGAACTAATCGGCTATTTGCCTTTTTCCTGATCAGAATGATCGTTATTATATCGGCCTATATTGGCTACTATCTGTTGACGTCTAGATTCTTGCAAATGTTGGGGTTGAATGTCCTTAAAGTAAGTCGCTTTGGAGCAAAGACGTTTAAATAAACGTAATGTAGCGACTGAAGTAAAATACGGCACACTACCATACCGCACCCTTTATCCTTCTACCAATTAAAAACACCTTATCATAGAACATCTGGAGGTCCTTAATGGAATCATCAGAGTCAGATTATTCCTGGATAAAAATGCTCCTGCTACGTTTGCTTTCACTCGGCTGAGAGTCTGACAGAAGCCCTGATCTGTGAAGGATAGCCGCTGTACTTTGTCGGAACACTTGATTAGATTAGATACCCTGTGAGTCTGCGGAGGGACTCGGCTCGTCACAGCTGTATAATAATAGGACTCGGCAGAAAGGAACATTAAATTAAACACTTTTTTACACGGGGAGCCTTCGCTCTACATAGACACCTTACTGGAGGAGTTGTATAATTCATTGACTTTTCATATGGTGGCAAATGAAGTCAAAATGAGGTCTCTTTCAGCTACATGCATGAGGTCATGATGTCTTAAACAAGTTATTAGGAAGGACAGTGAGAGATTATTTGCTCAAACAAAACGCTTTTCAATGCCCTACGATTGAAAAGTCGGTGCCCGGTGATCATCTGCTCTTCAGGAGTAATGCTCTTTTATTCCTAACATACACAACTAACAGACCTTTGCTTCCACCACATGTTAGAAGTCATATTCAACTGTTGAGACGGAGGGCTTCTGCTGTCAGACGGCATTAAGGAATAACGCCGCGATTACAGATCACTGCTGCACCCACAATAAGAGTTTATAAAGAGTTTCTGCACAGAAGTAAAGTTGTGCTCTTCTGAAGTGTTCTTCAATAGATAATATATCTCTCATCTGATAAAAACGAAAAATCTAATCCATAAATGCAACAGCAGTTATTGTCTTGCTCTCCTGGGGAGTGAAACTGGATATAGGTTTGATCGTATGAAAGTCCAGACAGCGTCTAGACTCAGACTAATCCGAGCTCAAACTGCCCCATGGTGGAGCTGAGATGTTGGGGGGGGGGGGTGGGGGGTTGACTATTGATTGCTCCCAGCGTTTGCTTTGGCTGAGTCAACAACTTTGCCTTCAGGCAGCGATCAAAACAGACACCAAAAATAAAAACCCTGCATAGTATTTATTCTCAATAAAAATGCTCTTATTATGGAGAATGAAGTGTATTCGAGCGGTACTGTGCTAGTTCGTCAGCGTTCTTGCATCGTCATTGTGAACAGTCTTAAAGAGACTGAGATGCTGGTTCTTAACCGCCATTTGGGCTGCCGGTGCTTCCATTATGTTCCTAAACCACAGAAGATTAAATACCGTTTCTTTCTCGGGACCTGGTGCAGCTGATAAGATTTGGCTAAATTACATGTTTTGATTCATACGACTCAAGATTTCTCGTTCACTAAAACCATTTGTATTACGTTATTCAACAGCTGTTCACAATGTTACTGAAACAAAGGAGATGGCGATGTACAGAGGTGATTCTGATTAACAACATGAATAGATAAGTGCTTATCTATAATAACCTCCCTATGTATGAATCTGAAGTCGGGGTTGTACTTTGGGGAGATTTTCTGAGGCGAGGGAAGTTCACATATCTTCCCACACATATCTCACAATTACATTTCAAAACTTTTTCATAACTTCAAACCAATTTTCCATGACTGTAATAGTGTAATAAAGATCTGAGATTTGCAAATTACAATCGTTCCCAATACGCAAACCCTTAAATTGAATTAAGAATTCAAAAGTGCAGTTGAATGAAAGCAAAAGTTTGTACCACAATATCCTGCATTTACTGAGGAATAGAGTTGGACGTTAACTGCCCGGAAAGCTTTCAATGTGAGACAATCGAATACGAAAGCTCGGTAATCAATCTTGGTTTTGGTGATAATTCATTTTGAAGACCACTAGAGTGACGGCAATTCAACCGTATGTTAATTTTAGACGACACAGTTTGCGGCTATGGATTTAACTGGATTCCGTAAGGTGCCGATGTACGACTGCATAAACAAATATAATGACGTCAACTCCCTAAACGGTGGGATGACAACGTTTGATTGATCTGAGAGTAAAACTTTACGGAAAGTCATTGAAAAAGTGAGAGACGGAGAGAGAGAGAGAGAGAGAGACATTCACAGCCACTTGTCCGTGACCCCAGACCCTAAAATGGCGTGACGGTGCCACAACAACAAACATCCCAAAAGCATTAAAAGCTCTCCCTGAAATGTGTCACGTTAATTCTGCATGAACACACCATCATTACCCAGAGACATGCTTCAGATGAGACAGTATGATAGACGATAATAAACAACAGTTCACGGGTCTGACCCGAGAGCCGACGCGTTGCAGAACCTCCCTCGACCCGTCGGGACTCGTCAGAATGACTGGTTAGCCGGGTTTTTGTTGAGAGCGATTGATGCATCTCATTATTGGGTTTAATGGAGATGTGCTGATTAGACTGGATGAGTGCGATTCTTAAAGAGTAATTTGATGTAATTAAAAACCCAGTCGGCGCACATTTCTATTCTTGTGGTGGTCTAATGTGACTCATGACGCTTAATGTGGCCATCCATTTCCCAGAGATGTGAGCACGGATGGCTGGGTTTGTGTTTGGGAATGTTAATCTCCACAGCACGACGTGTAGACGTGAGCTGATCTTATTCTGGGGATGACAATACGTCACAGCCAATAATCACCAAAAACCAAAACTACTCAACGGTGGATTTTTGAAAGTTAAGTCCACAAAATACACAAAAAAACGACACTAAAAATGAGAATAGTGGTTACCGTGATGTCCCCTGTGACAGGGTAATATATGGTAAATCAGACAACCAGTTACTGAGTCTTCAAAACATCACGGCGTATAAATGCAAACCGTTATAAAAAGGTGCATCCTAATGAGAAACAGATACCGGTTCACTTTCCATCAAGCTGGGTTTGAGAAGTGCATAAAGTCCAAAAGATCATTTGAATCTAAACACACAAATCCATAAGTGGCTCCAACGAATCAGGCGCTAATGCATCATGTTTGTGCAATTGTTCCAGTCAATTACAAGTTATCAGAACCAAGCAGAGTGAGGGAACAAACCCCATTAAGCTGCTCGGCGTCACTAGCTTCTGATGTTTACCGAAATTGACTAATCGACTGCACTATGGTAAAAACAATGGGAGTAAATGCCCAGGAGACCTCGGAGAATGTTCTGACTGTAGCACAACCGTAATGCTGAGACGTTGCTCTGGTTTTTAATGTTGTAGAGAAAGTGAGAAAGAAATGGGAGACGGCCCACTTATCATAGAAAGCACGGCCTCGGGTCCGCTTTAATTGGAAAGGCAGGACAGCCGATCCCTTTGTGCAAATGTAAAGCCGTCTACCGGCAGATATTGACAGGACAGAAATTCCTGCAAAAGAAAAAGACCATCTCAAAACAATGAATGTGTCATTTGAGGTCCAGCCATCCGATTTATCAGACAATCAACAGACGTGTCGGCGTGTAGACACGGCAGGAATGCTTCCGAAGCGCTCCTCACTCATTAGCACAGCTTGCAGTGAATCGGGCCTGCACGGAGGCAATCAATCAATCATTGCAGTGCAACTCTCCGGGCTCATTGGTTTCAGGCACAAGTGTAAGCTGTTTACCATAATATATATATATATATATATATATATATATATATATATATATATATATATATATGGTCATCTGCGTTGCATAGTAATAAGACGGCCGGCGTTAAAATCGCCGCCCAACTTTTGTCAATTGTGCACACTTATCACGCAGCAGCAACTACACGGAGCGATGCGCTGGGAGGGAGAAGACCCGCAGACACAAAATGAATCTTCAGAGACACTAACTCAGCTCATCTGCACCCCGAAAAACAATAAATGGCAGCAAAGAAGCATCGTGGATGATGTTACATTCATTTCACGCTTGGTGCCACAATGATCCAGGAGGCATCTGTGCCCACAAAATGGCAGCTTAAGCTCGGCGCTCATTCGCTCAGGGCTTTTGCATGCTTTGCGAGCACCACTGGGCGTCGAGAGTGTGCAATTCAAGATTTGTTTTCTTCTGGTAGCCGAGAGGTCGCTTGGAGAGAATCAGTGTCCAGTTCTAATAACTACTCGTAACACCCGCCACGGACACTTTGTTTTCTGCCGTTGACCGCCATCATGGTTTAGTGTGTATCCCGCAGGAAGCTGAAGAATTATTGCATCACCTGTAGTCTGTACCAGACGGGCATTATTCACTGAAATGAGCCGTAGATGATGACTGATATAAGATAATAAAATAAGAATGGAACAAATACTTATATAGGAATATATCTGCGCAAAGACATAGTTTTTATAAGTGGAAAAATCTTAATGGGGGGATTTTGCTGATGACTTGGGTTGACAGAGTAGCTTGTACAGTGACGTACAAGCGACTCGTAGAGTAGAGCCTTAGAATAATGAGAAAGCAAAGTGCACCGACTTGCTTGTGGCGACTGCAGATACTTGGGAATAGTGTTTACATCAGCCTGCATGCAAAACACATTTGCTTCAAGGTTAAACTTCTCCCTTCAGCGAGTGCGGTCGGTCCAATGTCCTTGTAAACACAAGAGGCAGACAGATGAGAAAATCAAATTAATTGAATCCTCTTCAACAGCGCTTTGTGTTTCCAGAAAAGGTGCCCTCATATTAATCTATCTCCTCGTGCGCTGTGACCATCACGGCCCGTCACAGGCTGCGTCAGTTTGTCCCTTTTGTCCTGGGCAAGAATCCAGGCCATCCTTTTAAAGCAGTAACTACTTCAACCTGCGGTAAAAGGAAGCGGGAGTGGTTCTTATGACTTTAAATATCCCATCAAGGGCTTGTGATGGATTGACGTCGGCGCTGGGGAGAGGAGCCGTCTCGGTTTACTGCGATGTAAGATGCAAGGCAGGGGGAGTAGCAACACACAGCAGGGGTCCATCCACATGAACACGGCCCGGTAGCTGTTGCCTTTGGGCATGCTATCGAGCGACGCGGAGTGCAGCCTCGGCATCGTTTCTGTTTCTTCCACAAACGGTGCATCAGTTGAATAAGGACACACTTCCGACTGTCACAGAAAAACAAATGGCGGATATAGCTTGCGAAGAACAGCCCCATGATTGAATGAAAAAAACACTGGGGTCTTAATAATGAATGAAAGGAAGGCACTCCATATGAACCAGATCTGTGTGGCGGTGCACTATGAATGAACCCGGGGTTGTGGCCCACCTAATGGGCTTTGGGTTTCCTGCTTCCCCAGGGAGGGCGTGATGGGAGGGGGGGGGGGTGACGGGTAGAGAGACGGGCTGTGAGAAAAGGACGAGCAGAGAAACCATGACAGCGTGGTCCACGCAGGCTAATGGAAACCATATCCTTCGTGCTGTTTTCTTGTGCATTAACAGCGGAGATGCTTCCCCAGCTTCCCACCCCTGACTGACCCTGACCCCCCCCCCCCCCGCTATCTAAAACTCAACAACCGGGCTTAGCCACGGCCACTGCTTTTAACACCTGATTCAGAAATATCCTTTGGAGAAGGCTTTTTCGCATAACTTCCGCCACGGTTCAGAATAGGGCATCTCAACCCTGCCACCACTCCATATAATCTGGATGTCACAGGCAATTCTCAGCTCTAGGCAAACGGAGGGAGAGAGGGAGAGCTGGCCCAGATAAAAGCCCTTAAGAACAGCAGATACCGCAACAGCTCCGGAGAGGCTTCCCCCCCTTGCAGGTAACGATCTAGGATAACTTCCACCTTCACGTGTCCCCGACCCTCCGCTGAGGAGGAAGGGAAAGCCCACCACCCCGAAATGACCCCGGCTGCAGCGGGGTGTAATATCCAGTCACAGTTTCTGTTTCCCAGCATCTCTCTCCCTGCAGAGGCACGGCGCTATTATTGTGACGCTGTGTGTCACAATCTCCAGACATAACTGACTCTGTGATCAATTAGCCTAATAGCTGCCTCGCTGAGGTGCTCCAGGTGAGAACTGGCTGCCGATGTCACAAATTAATCACCTCAGCCAGTTAGCCTAATTAATTAAGCCTCTGGTGGAGGCTGATAACGACTCTCCCCAGAGCTTCCAAATTGGTGGTCCGCATCTGTGACATTTGGCTTTGTAGATAAAAAAAAATACAGCTAACAGTAGCATGAACTGTCACCCTTAAAGAAGAAGAAGATAGGTCGCTCTGGATGACACAAATATCAATTAGCTGACTAACATTAGCATGTGCTCTTCTTCTGCTTTGCCTTTATGCGTTTCACATCGTTACGGATATGTGAATGAAAGTGATTAGTGACATTACATTGGTTTAATGTGCAATAAAGCAATCAGTACAGTAAATACATGTTAGCGGTAGCCCATGTGCACCATGTAATAATGATAAAATAACACGGACCATCTTGTGTTCGTAAATTGTACGTTTTTGTTGAGCTCTACGGGAGTTCAGGCTGCAGGTATTGACTGTGTACTTACGTCTTGCACTGGAGAAGACTGAAGTGTGTATAATATGTATTGACCAAAAAAAAGCTACTGGCTCAAGTCCAATGTTAGAGTCTTCCATCAAGGCTCCATTAGTTTTAACCTGCACTGAATTATTGATGGAAGGAAAATTAAACAATTCATTTCATATTACCTCCCTACTATATACTGTAACAGGTTTTTTTTTTCCCCCTGGCTTAGCAGAGCAAGATAAACTGCAGTGATCTCAATACTTCAACTTTTTCGGGAGTCTTACAGTATTAATGGTGGCCAACAGAGGCTCTTATCGCTCATGAGGGGACGTCTCCCTGGGAGAATGAATGGTTTACCCACACAGCAGGGGTTCCAGTGGGGGGACGCTCTCGTGAGGGACAAGCACCACCTTGTGTCAGACACTTGTACTACACAGACAGACAAAGTTTGCAGACAAAAAAGAAAAGTTTGGTGGATCTTATGTTGGCTATATGCATATGTCACGATCCTACCTCCACACTCTTGAACGTCTCGTTTGTGTACGCCTCTTCTAGCCCATATCATTCCCGTTATTCTGGCCAAGTGGAAGCTGTTCTTCAGATTACATGCTTATCTCCGATTTGTTCAGGTAACAGCCTCATTAGTCTGCCCCCCTGCCCATACCTGGCCCTCCCTTCGCCCCTTAGGCACCTGCCGTTTACCACAGGTGGGCATGTAATTGCTCTGTGGCGTGGTCATGTTCTGAGTGGTTAGCAGAGAGCAGCCTCGCTAATGAGGCTACTCGCTGTGATGCTTCTCCAATGCCGAGAAATATATGCCTATGCCTGTGCGTGTGTCTGTGTGTGTGTGCGTGTGTGTGTGTGTGTGTGCAGGCAGGTGTGAGGCGCCACATACATCTGGTATACGGTTGTAATACAACACAGCTGCTTGCTGCTGCATCAAAGACAGAAACTAGGCGAGTAACCGACAGCCACACGTTTGTGTGTGTGAGTCAAAAAGAAAGGTATAAGGTGTGTGTGTGTGTATGCATCACACTTCATCGCCCTGTTCCAGTTGTGTAGCCATGCAGGTGTGGCTCAGGTGCGGATACTCACTCGTGGTGCACTGTTTGTCGGCGGCCTCGCCCTGAGTGCTGCTCTTGGCCGGCTCCTCTCCTGCGGCGTGGTGCCTCCCGGTTGCCTCGGAGCCCGTCATCTCCGTCAGCTGAGCCGGCGTCTGGAGGTCTGCGGTGCCCACAGAGGATCGGTTACCGTCAACAGACAACACTCTTTGCGTGTGCATGTGCAATTGTGTGTGTGTGTGTGTAAAAGGAAAAAAAAAACACTTCAGAAACGTACTGCTGGCAAGTTAGAGTGCTTGTGTGTACGTGGATGTGTGTACAAACACCAGAAAAAGACGAGCACTAACCACGAGTCAATCAGAGCGAATATTACCACAGAAACTATGAACGATATCCTTTTGCAACAGCGAGATGTCGGGAATGAAAAGCAGTGAAGACACACGCAAGCCCCTGAAATTGAGACATTTCAACTCTTGACATGCAGCGGTATTTAAGTTGTTGGCCAAAAATCACGGCTCCTTTCATCTCGTCACGGGGGAGACAATCCCCCAAGATACACTGCTGCCAATGGAAAGCACACAGTGGCTGGGCTAATTGATAGCTTTATAGCAGGGCATTGACTAGAAGATGAAATGTTGTGTTGCTGTATTCCTCCTCTCAGGCTAATTTTGAAGATTTGTACCAAATTGCTGGCGTACGATTTATTATTCTCATAATAAACATTTTATTTGGTACATTTTGTTTCACAAAGTTAGGACAGCAATGTTTAAATCAAGCCTCGTGTTGCCTTACACCTAAAAGAATGATCCCAGTCTCTGTGTGAGGCACACAGCTTATCACTTCAACACTGGTGTGGGATCGGTACTCGGTGTCGGCCCAAGTATCGCTGCTAGCATCGGGACTGAAAAGGTCACATCGGTGCAGCCCTATCGCAGGCCTTCTGCTCCTGCAGTATTTATTCAGCATCCTGTGCTTTTAGTTGCTAAAAGAGGAAATGAAAAGCAACACGGTGACGTCTAAAGATTGCTTCCTCTTTGATAAGCTTCCGGTTGGACATGGAGGAACCGGGCCTCTGAGCTTTAAATCAGAAGTCAATAATCCCTCAGAGGGTCGGGCTGCACACAATGCTTTAGACTATGTGGTGACAGATAAAACACGTCTTCTTGTGCAGTTCCCTTAACACACTTTAAAAATGTCAAAGAATGTAACCCGAAAACAAATAACGACAGAACTGAATTAAAAAATGGCAATAATGTGCGACAGAGTCTCGTCTCTTTAAATGGGTAAAGAATAAACTACTCCTACTCCGTCTGCAGATCACGCCCCAGTTTAAAATGGATCACAATAAACCTGAGCTGTGTGTGAATCTGGGGCTGGGAGTTTTACTGTTTTTGGTCTTGTAATATATAGATGAATATTGGAAAAACATGGCAGACATACTGTCTATTTGTTAACATTGAACAGCTTATATATTAGTGTACATTCAAAAACACTTGCATGTATCCTTTATGTGAAAGAAAGATTATATTGCTGAAATGGATAGACTGTAACGCTATATATATATATATATATATATATATATATATAACATCTGGCTGATTATTTTTGACATAAAACCTATGGAATATTTGACACAGCTTTAATTTCTAATTAGGTATTCTATAAGATTAGGTCCCCATCCTCAGAATATATTACATTGTGTTGAATATGCTGCAAACATAATTAGCTCTGGGGTTGCATGGATTACAATACATGGGGGGGATGAAATAAACATGTGAGAGAGAGACATGTTTTCATGGCCAATCAATAAAATATATATATATATATATATATATATATATATATATATATATATATATATATATATATATATAGTGGTTGTATTTATTCCTGATTCTGTAGTCTTGGCTCGGTATTGAACATATACTGTGAGCGTATATCATTTCTCCAATGTACTCTATGTTAGTCTATCCCCATGTGGGCAAGTACAGCAACAGGAATATGTGCAAATATAAAGCATATATGCTTAATATTTGTCAACGCACATAAAAGTCAATACTTAAAAGCTCAAGTGTATCATTTAACTACACCGCGTGTGTGTGTTTTTATGTGCATAAACCTAATTTAGAGTTACCCCTAACTCCACCGGGCAGCGCTCGGGGCTGTTTGGTGAGCGTACAGATGCAGGGAGCCAGCAGACAGCGAGCACAGAAGGTACTGTCTGGAACGCTGGAGCCTCGGGCATCGCTCCTCTCCGCGCCACATACTCCTACACTAAAAAACAGACTCCTCCCGTCAAGTACCACTGGGCAAGCCTACAGAATCTTTGTTTCTCCCCCCAAAAAAAAGCAGGTTTCTACTCTCTGAAATAATCTATCAAAAAAAAAAGAGAGGACGGTGACAGAACAGGCCGGGGACTACACCGCCAACACGGGCCGGCTCATTATTCAAGTGACTCGGTATTCTTCCAAAATCTTTATTTATTTAGATAAACAAATGATGCGTTTCACTTCAGTGTTATTCGTGTGCTAAATGAGTCTGCTCTACTATTAACGTACTGAAAACAACCACCTACATAAAGTGGGCAATGCAGACAGAACAATGGGTATTTATCAAGTAACTGGAGTTATGAGTTATGATCTTGTGATGTAAGGAGTATCTAAGCAAGGAGGCAAACCGTCTGCCACGGCCTCCAAGTGGTCCATCAACTCCTGGTAATGGACACCTGGAAGAGCATTATCACGCTTATACCATGGTCACATGCCAAAGAATGAAAAAAAGATCATCTTAGATACGACTTCTGTCCGCTCACAGTTTTGTAGATGAAATATTTAAAGAAATTATAATTTAATGTATGTCGCGCTTTAATTTAGACAGTGAACCGACCGTTATGTATTCACCCAGACCACGGGCATAAACAAGGATATGTTTGGGCCTGCACATCTTTCCATGTTTACAGAGAGATAATGGTGTTTACCTGCACAACTGTGCACAGACAGGACTTTCAGGTACAAACAGCGAGTGTGTGTGTTATTTAATGACAGGTTTCCTCACCCCTCTTCCTGCGCGCCTCCTTGATCTCTTCACACATGCGGTCGAACTCGGGGTCCAGCTCGGCAGCGAATATAGCGTGAGCGGTGTCCTTTAAACTGCATGCTCGGTGCCTGATCACCTTGTCTGAGAAAGGAGGAGAGAGTGAAACACAACATTAGTGTCAAGTGCTTGACATGTATATACACAAGGGACATGTCCTTTGTATCAAACCTGTATATTTGCCATGGTATTCTAACAATTTTTCTCTTTTAGATATTGGTTTCTCTTTTCCTTCCTCCATTTAATTTTCAGTTTGATGTTGCATGCTCTCCCCCCCCCCCCTCATCATGTATGAATATGTAAGACAAGGAGTCGATACCCATTCCACTGTATGTGTGAGAACAGGGATTGTAGCATTTTCTCACAGGTTGAATAAAAGGATAGCGCTAGCTTTGGTGAGAAGCGTTAACAGGCATAACTCAAGTAATGCACGAGGTCCTTGATCACCACTTCACCCATTCCAGACAGAGGAGGGTGCATTCACACAAACACGCTGAAATGCTGTGTTTTGGTGGGGGGGGGGGGGTTTTATTCACTCTCACATGCACACTCCTTACACCTTCACAACTTTTCTGTCTCTTAGATGTAGCACAGCATCATTAAATCCTCCTTTTTTCTTCTTTTTTTTAAACCGGCTCCTGCATCCATGGAGGGAACATAGAGCCGGAGCTGAAGTGGCGGACTAAAAGCAGAGGCACAGTAAACAGACAGCCTCTCATTACGGCAGGCAGAGGGAGAACAGTTCAGCCAGAGAGTGGCAGAGGGGTCACAAGCTGCCATCTTCCTTTGTCTAATTGGAGGGCGGCTGCCTAATTGCGATGGAGGCAATTTGTGGGTGTGCTTTTCTACTGACAGAGTATGTCTGAGTGTGTATGTGTGTGTGCGCATGCGAGTGCATTATAAGTGTGGGGGGGGGGGGGGAAATGCCCGTCAGTGGAAGGGGTGTCAAAAGGCCAGGTGGGAAGCCGAGAGCTCATCAGAACCCTTATTGGCCCTGAATAACCTCCCCTATCTAGAACACGCAAGAACGTTCTGACATACAACGCTGTTGCTTACCCGTCATAGTCACAGGGTTGTTATCGCCGTTTCCCCTCAAGCAATAAAGACGCATTTGTGAAACTGAGTCGCATTGTGGAGCACAGGAGATATCAGCCTTTTTTACAAACGTAACCCACGTTATTATTTAGCGAGGTGAGGGGGTAAAAAGACGGGGAAGCCGACATGATTGGAGGACAGTTGCGATGAAGATAGCGCGAAGGACAAGGAGAGACGGAGCACTGAGAAATAATGAGGTTTTTTTTCCTCTGCACTTTTTTTTTTCCGAGCTGGTGTAGAATTTCCCCGGCAGCGTAATTGTGCAAGGCCATATTTCCCAAGCAAAGCGCAGGGTGAGAGGCTTTCTTGCTCTTCTTTATTAACCTGCCTAATTGCATTTTTTCTCTTTAGTGTTTCATTTGTAGACCCAGCATTCCAACAAATGACCCGGGCCCTCTGCCTGCAAAGGCAGAGATATGATTTATTAATTTGGGCTGGAAGATAATTGCTTCCCATCGGTGTCAGGCAGCTACATCTTTATGCGGGAACAAAAGCAGGTAAACACACAGGGCGAGAATTTAAATGGTCATATCGACTGAAAGGTCCGAAGCAGGTCTTCTGTATGCAGCTTTCAATTATCATCATGGTACTGCTGTTGAGGATTAGATTCAGGTAGAAATAAACTGTTTCTCTTCCGTGCAACAAGCTCATTTTCCATGTTTTTTTTTAATATACATTCACAAACATGCATCCCTCTTCATATGGGCTTTTCCCTGTCGTGCAGGCAAGTAGCCAATTTAAACAATACATATAAATCCAATTTATTTTGTAAGCTACCGCAAATAACGGGCCTCTTTGTTTGCGTTGTGTGTTTTCCAGCACTCATTATGGAGCCCGGATTTGGCTTTGGAAAAGGTGCTGAGACGGGGAGGAGGATGATGTAAAAATCGGTTCAAACTGCAAGACAAGAGACAATTAAATGTTCATGCATATGCAGCCTCTCAGCTACGGAGCAGGAATTACACGGTCGGAACGTATTTTCAGGGGGGGGGGGCGGTATGCACTTTATTTCATTTGAATTTCCAAGTTGAAGAAACCCATCTTGAGGCCTGGAAGCCCTTTTCATAAGTCATTAAGTGTTAAATCGAATTACTTTTTCCTCAGCCTAATGGAACACAACAGTAACTACCGAGACACACGGTCAGACTTATATGGATAGTCCAATGTTGATGTATTAGAAAACTAAAGAACTTCTTTTGGGATATAGAAGTGTGATAGTGTGAGAGGTTGTTTAGATATCCGTTGTCAGTTTCAGGGACAATCTTAAGATTGAGTTTAGGATTAAAGGAATTCCTCGACATTTGAGTGAACTTACTTATGTGTTTTGTGAAGTAATTTGAGTATCATCCCTCAAGACAACATGACACAGTGGATATGCCAGGTCACATTGGGCTCAGATGCAAACACAGACTGTATACAAGAAGACCTGTTTTGAAGCCTCTAGTTCGGCCTATTGGCCGTCGCCACCTTGTTTTTTGCAACCAGAAGTGACACAAGAGGGTGGAGTCATTTTTCTCATTGACTTCTATTCAATCGGACTTCTTTTTGCAACCGGAGGAGTCGCCGCCCCCCTCGATGGGCACCAGAAAGAATGCAGGTTCTCCTTCCAGACCCGCAGGATGCAGCCTGCTATTGTTCCGGGTTCAGAGGTCACAGAGCGCAGTCCACCGAAAACATTACATGTCCCACAATTTAAGCTTCTGCATTTTCCAAATGCACTAGTATTATTCAAACGTATTGTTTGAACGGTTTAATACAAATACGTGATGTTACACCCCTAGAAACAAATAACCGTAGCTTGCGCGTCATAATGAGATTATTAGGAGATGGCTCAAGCGTAGTAGGACAGCACAGAAGGCCCGGGTATAAAATGCACGGCCCGCCACTGAATTGCATGTGCATAGCATTTATGTTCAGTACCCTACATGTATACGTAGTATTACTCCTCACCTCCAGGATCCTTGTCAGGATTGTATTCTAAAGCGTTGCTGCAGATGAGGTCGATGTCCCTCAGGAAGTCCTTCACTCTCAGGTACTGGTGGGTGTCAATCTTGGTCATGGCAGTGGACAGGTCCATCGGCTGCAGAATAACCTCCAGGTAGTCCGACACCTGACACGCAAAGTCCGTTTTAACACGGGATTAAAAACCGGATTTGTCAAAAACCGTGAGTGAGATACCAGGGGTTCGGTCCTCTTTACCTCATCGATGTCAACCGGCTTGCTGAAGATGTTGAAGCGTTTGTCGGTGGCCAGGCGCTTGGTCACGTCCCTGAGAAAGAGCCGGAGCTCCCGTAGTGTGTTCTCCTCCTGCTCGGCCAAGCGGCGCTGCTCCTCTGTTGACAGGACTCTGGGGCCCGGAGCCTCTGCCACCGGCAGCACCTCTTCACACCTCCCTGTCGAGAGGGAAGCACAAACAGAAAAGTTCGCTAACGAATTAGAATGCATTTTCATACAGCTTCCATCTGTAGACCTACAAATGTAACACCAGGAGCGATCCAGAGACAAAATAAAGGATGTTTGTGCGTTTGCTCCACAGCAACTAAACACAAAGGCCTCACACCTACAGGCAAAAGCCCTACTTCCATCTATGCAGATACAAAATATAGGCACACAGCTAGCACATCGGTTGGAAGTGGACAACCACAGTCCAACCCACCAATCTCCACCCGGATCCTTTTTTTCCATCATCGCAGACACGGACCAAAAAAATACTTACCCCCGGTTAGAAGAAAAGAAAAAAAACCTTTTAAGATTCTTGCAGCTCTTTCCTGAACACAGGTTTTGATATCCACTAAGGAAAAGCCTCTGGACTATGACAGAGTGATGAAGAAAGGGAAGCACACATCCTCTCCTCCTCTCCCAAGGCGCCAGTCCTCGCCCAAGGCATCTGCCGACATCGTTAGGAAGCTCTCCACGGCAACCTCGGGCCGCTTCACTCAGTAGCAGCAATCCAAAGCCCTGATTCTAATTATGGCTAATAACAGCCGGCCCCCTCGTAGCGATTCCTCTCCCCGCTTTCCCGCCGGCCTCTCAGCTGGAAGCCACAACGCTGCCTTATCCAGGCAGGAACCCCCGAAGAGCACCGGGCGAGTAAAGCGGGGGACCCCTGCCTGGCATCAATGAGCAAACTGCAGCTGAACGCTGGGCACAATTTCCATTTGAAAGCCCGGGCGGACAGTTGTCTTATATTGAACCTGATCGTGGGGCGAGGGGACCACAGGCAGGGGGTACTTGGAGGGATGGGTGGGGGTTGCTGATTTTGATATGCATGAGGGTTGGAGATGTCCAGAATAAATACTGGCTCCACACTTTGATTATCAACCTCTAAAGAGATATTAAACAGATTCTGAACAGGTAAAACATGTAGCTGCAGAGTGCAGATGTGAGTTAAATACACATACAGGAGGATATTTCAAATACTGAAAGACTTGTGGGAGAGATTGAGACCAGAGCTGGGAAGGAAAGAAGCATTTGCAGACAAACACTGCCCTCTAGGACTGACAGCAGAGATGAGTCATAACTGTCTCGTCCTGCATGTCTCAGCGAACGGCACTCAGTACCTGTCGTCCTGAGGCGAGGCGGAGCTCTGGCCGCTTGGACCAGCAGCAAGTCGGAGAAGAAGCTCTTCCTGTCCTCTTCTGCTGGTGAGCACAGCGTCACGACCTCACCGTAGGTCCTCTGGAACAAACTTCTGAGCTGTAAGAAAAACAATCAGGGGGGTTGATAAGAATTCAGATCACCATGAATCGCAATCACTTACAATTAAACTCCTCTTAATATAAATCACACTACACTAAATGCATTTCTTTCATTTCTTAATTTTAGCTCCCTGCTAAATGCATTACATTTTGAGAATACTTTCATTTCATACACCCACCGTCTTCTTGAACTAATTACTCCAATTTATGTTTGTTACATAAAAGACAGCGTGCAGCTGATTGTGCCAGTTTTCATCAGCTCCCAACATTAAAGTGAAGCCCGACTGAGCACAGCAGAAACCCAGCGCACTGCTTACAAGTTCAGGACTTCACTAACAGATGACACATTTCACTTCCAGGTTTAACCGCAACAGTGGTACAAAAATAAAAAAAAAGGGTCTTCAGTGATTTCAAGACCACATGATAGCTGATCAAAGCAAAGCTTCCGAACTTCATCAATGATGCATCGCCCTTAAAAATGCAGTAGTTTAAGGATGTGGGCCCAGATATCATTTTAAGCTTTCAGACATTTAAAATATGGAAAAAAAAAAAAAGGTAAGAGGTCTGAAGTTTTGTTTATACTCGTGCTCGGCACCGTAGAGCGAGAACATTGCAATAATTTAACTGAATCATAGATGAATAGTTAAACGGTGCAAGATGTGAGATTGGGAGCATTTCAATTGCCTCTCGACGGTTCTCAACATGGCGACGCCCGAGCCATTTGGCCCGCAGCTTTCGGTGCCAACAGTACAGACTGCGGCAAAAGCGTGCCTCCAGAGCTAACAGTGTTAGTTGAGGGGGAACCAGAGGGTTGGTGCTACGCTTCCTCACAGAGTCCAACGACGCCGTCGGTCAGGGCGGCGTTATCAGCTGTAACCGCCGCATGAGAGCAGTGCAGGACGGCGGCCGTGAGATGACCAGTGGGGCACGCCCACACGCACCAACACGCACCAACACGCACTGAAAGCACAAACGGCCGACCCGGATATGTCAACGAAGCGAGGAGAAGCTCCGATAACGACATCCACAGAGGGAGAGAGAGACTTCTCTGCTCAGGTTGACACTACGCCATTGTATCTTTATTTAACAAATAGTTATTAATGCTCTATATTGCTCATTTAAAAATGCAATATTGGTAGACAAATACATAAACCTTTTTCCAGCTCCATAACATTCTGGTGTGCATCTCTACTGGGGCTACAAGCGGCTTCAAAAGATCCCAGTTCACTTCCATGATGGAGCTCAAGGCTGCTCCCGACGGGGAGCCCTGTTGCTGACAAAGCACCTACTTCCCCCCCCCCCCCCCATCATCTGTCTTTCACATCGATCCTCTCCTTTAACCGTGACATGTTTGTTCTCTCTCTCTCTCTGGAGTTCACACACTCTCCTCAGAAGGCAGGAGGGGGAAGAGGAGGAATGGAGTAAAAAGGAGGAAGACAGTAGGGGAGCCAGAGACAGCCAACGTGTATGTAGCACACAGCGGGTAATGATCCGCAGCATTTTTCATCATGATGAAGGCTGCAGGGGTGTTGACACACGGAGGGCGAGCAGAAAATGTGTGGCTAGATGAATGCTTAAAAAGAGACGAGAGCGCTAAATGTACAAAGAGAGGAGCAACTATAAAACAAAACCGGACAGCCGTTCTGCTAGCATGATCACTTCTGAGCTGCAGACAGACTTAAAAGAAAAAAAGTAAAAAGACTTTTGTCAGACTGTCCTGCTCCGAGTCCTGTTACATCTTTATCTCAATTTTCTAAAAGATGAAAATCCCTTCTGCAGGTATTAAAGTGAGATGGCAATAAAACACAGCGCGAGTGGAAAAACTCTTCATCTAATCCACATAAACATGACAACTGTCTACAACTACAAGGGTAAAGAAGTAATGTCAACGTCCTGCGTTAGGAAAAATGTTTAAAAATGACAATCCGGACAGAAATGTACACACTAAAGTCAAAATGGTGATCACTGATTGAGGGTAAAACAGCAGGAGATGGTCAGGCAGTGATGCTCGAGCTTCAGGACGTCCCGGGACGGGATAGGAGTCAATGAGTGCCGATGACAATGACTGCACACAGTTCTTATTAAACCCCTTGGACAACATAAGAGAGCCATGGCATTCACCATACTGGTGAAGGGCGAGCTGAGGCTGAGCTTGAAGGCAAAGCTCTCAATTTAACATCTACATTCAGCAACTCCCTCCTGGGGAACTGAAAGGAGTCAGTCGAGGTGGTCCGGGCATCTGATTGGGATGCATCTCTCTGTGGGGGTGTTCCAGCACTGGTCCAACTGGGAGGACACCACAGGGCACGCTGGAGGTATCACATCCCATCTGGCTCGGGAAGGCCTCGGGACCCCCCACCCCCCCAAAAAAAATGAGCTGGAGGATGTGGCTACGGAGACGGACGAGTGGGCTACCTAAATGTTTTAAGACTTCTTTTCTCATTCCAATTAAAATGTCTTAATATTACCAAGTAATACAAGTAAACTGCTCCTTGACAGGGTGTATTTGTATTATGCTATTCTATCATATCAGTGGCATAAAATGACAATAATATCCGTCGCAAAGAAGTTATCGTGACGGGTATATTCATACCATTTAAAACACTCTTTTATGTGATGTATGACGCCTCTGAAAACGCACACCCTGAAGAGCAAAGACTGATGGGACACCATATCTCACTCTATCTGCAGTTGCTTCACACTTTTAAAAAAATCACATGTTCGAGCCATTTCCATCGGTCCTCCGCCGAGGAGGAAGCCGGTCTAACCAGAGTGAGCGTCTGCTGAGGGAGGGAGGGAGGCTGTGTAGTTGGACCAAAGCCTGTGGTGTCAGCTTTGGCCGGGGAGGGATGCTGCCTCTTCCCCTGCTGCGGTCTGGAGCGGAGACAGCAGCTGTCACCGTGTTCTCCGTGCCAGAGAGCGAAACAACACTTCCAGAGATCGCCAGAATCACTTGAAGCGCCGTCAACTGCAGCGTGTGTGTGTGTGCACGCCGTAAAAAAAATGGAACCAAAACTCCACTGGGCCACTTTGAGACAAGCGATAAGCAGCATTTGAACAAAACAAAACGAAATAGGTCAAATTTATAGACGAGACAAAACTGCTTAACATGGCACACAAGCCTCAGTGGAAATTCACTCACTCAGCAAATAATCTGCAGATCGTACGCTCGGTGGGAAACCCGAGGCCCGGTCTCTGACTTCACATAGAGGATCAGAGTCTGCGTGCCGGTCCTCCACATAGCAGAAAACTTCAAAGCGGCTCGTTATCACACTTATGGAGTTGATTATAGTACAGCTGAGAGCATGTATTTATGTAAACAGTCCATTCGGTGCATTTATCTGGTAACAGCCAGCGTCAAGAGACTTGGAGCCAAAATAACCAGAACAGCAGGCTTATCAAGACTAGTAAAGTAACTGCCACAGAACGTAGGCAGTAGTCTAGCACAATAATAATAATAATAACCTCATTGTTGAACTTCGAGGCCGATCCTTTGTCATTGCCAGTGTGGGAACAACACAGAAGGAAGCACAGAGTGCGGTGCAGGTAGAGTGGTTTGGAGAAGTTAAGAAGAAGAACTGATTAACAAGTGTAATGGAGTAATTCCACAACAAATCAGCAGCGCAAGACACTGAAATGGGGGAAGAACAGCCAGGACAAAGCCGACATAGCCTGAGGACAGTGTTGATATGCTCACGCTGGCTCCATACTGACTTGGGCACACCATTTGTTCCATCACGAGCTCCCCGATACTCCAGGCTACACGCTATGTGTTCAATGACCAAAGAAAAGGTAATTTGAATGAAAAGAAGTAATTGCCAATCCTCCGTGGTTTCAGCCAGTCACCTAGCATGTAATGAACAGCAATCTGCCATGAGACACTTTCATATTGCTAATCACCAAACGTGGCGGAGGGAAGGGAAGCAAAAAAAGGCTTGAATAATGTTAAGAGTTGCAGGGAAATATCAAAACACATAATACAAAAAAAGGCAGGGAAAGAAAGATAGAAACGCAAAAAAAATAAAATAAAAGAGTGTCAACTACAACGCCTGGGGTTAAAAAAAAAAAAAAGAGCTTCGGCCTCAGTGGGTTTAACAGCCCCGGTGCCTCAGACATGAAGGGCCGAGCTCTCCTTGTACCATAGCAGGGCCGAGGCCTTGCAGAAACAGCAGCCCCACACACACACACACACACACACACACACACACACACACACACACACACACACACACACACACACACACACACACACACACACACACACACACACACAGTCTGCACAAGCATATTGTAATGGTGTGTGTGTGTGTGTGTGTGTGTGTGTGCCCTGGGTTGAAGACATCAGGCTGCCAACCCCCAGATCTAATTAAAACGCTTCTGTTGCCCGACTAGAGACCCTCTTCTTTATGTTGATCCGACCCCCCCCCCCCCCGCCCCCTCCTCCAATTCCTTCTATTTCTCCTCAAACCCTCCCTCACAGCCTAACCCACACCGGGTGGCCCGACTCTGCTTTGGCTTGCAGAGAGAGAATAATAAATTCAAGGGGCAGGATGAAGGAGCAGGGGTGGGGGATACCCGTGGTGAAAAGTGGGGAGCGGGATAAATGACAAGAAAAGGCAGATGGAGCCAAAGTAGATAAAAAACTCGGTGGGAGCCGCTGACCTCGACTGCGACACCCTGCGTGGGTCTGCACTAGCGCTGCCGAGTATGAGCGAAAGAAAGACAGCCTCTGAATCATGCCTCCAATACCATATTAAAAAAAAGGACATCAGGGTAACACTCTCCTCTCTCATATAATGGAAGCAATTCCACCAACAGCTATACGTAATCATAAAAGAACACGGCCCGGGCCTCCGGGTAAATCGGAAAATGTCAGCTCGGGTGTGTGTACACTGTGTTCCTACCTCTTCTGACAGCTGCGAGTAGTGAGTCTCAGCAGTGGCGAGGATGAGGACGGGGCTGAAAGAGGGCACATCCTGCAGCAGGGTGAGGAAGGTGCTCTTCACGGTGTCGCTCACCGTCTCCCACCACTCGGAGATGTGCGGCATGAACACCACGCTGGGCACGCTCCGACGGGCCTCCCGGAAAACCTGCAGCCACACGCATATAGGTCAAGCACACATCGCTGCCTAAATCTGAATAAGAGAAAAGCTGTTGTGCAAATTATTAAAAACCTAAAAAGGCAATAAGTTGCTTAAGTCTCTCAAGGTTTCCACCACCTGTGCAACAGATGGCCTTGCGTGTGTGTGTGTGTGTGTGTTACCTGAGCACAGGACTCCTCTGGCGTCTTAGCGCTGACGGAGTAGAGAGTGGGCAAATCCAGCCGGTGCACCGGCAGCTTGTCCAGGTGGTGCAGCAAGGCGGGGGCCACGTGGGAGCTCTGCCCTGAGCCGGGGGCCCCGGCCAGCATCAGACGAGGCCGGTATGCCGTGGGCTGTTGGAGGGCAGAGCTGGAAGCAGATGGGGGGGGGGTGTGAGCATAACATCCATCGCCTTTCCATCACAGACCAGCTCATAGCTCGGTTTTGTTAATCTGCTCCAGTAAGCTGATGTCGGAGTGTAAAGCTACAGTCGATACTAACTTAACCTGTGAATGCATTTTTACTGGGAAACCACCTCCGTACATGTGGACAACACGAGCAACATTCTAGATATATTCGCACAGTTTTCTGTCAAGTCTGAAACATTTTCAAGGACAAAACGGTCGAGACAGCAAAATGAGAGCAATCAGAACACAATGAAGACAGATCTGTGTCGCTTCTGAACAACAATGAACTCTTTGAACTGAACCCTGTGCTCGAGTGCTGGAGTACAATGAGCCAGACACAAGTTAAAGTGGTGAGAGAAAGAGCTTCTTACAGCACCGTGTGGAAGCCTTCCCCTTGTGTGCCCGTCACATGGACTGCAGCGTGAAGTCTGCACGCAGCAGCGCAGTGGGTGTTTGTACACAACACATGGATTTCTACTGCGCGTTTTAGAAGTGAGGGCGTCTCGCTGTTACACGCAACTCGTGATGTGTTATGTGCAACATTTGGAACTCCTGTAGAACCCCAAACCCTGTGTTGTATCTTAATTAAGAGGATTCCCTCTACTAGCACGAAAACCGTACTTCTAAAGCTCACTAGGCCATCGGTATCCTGTAGAAGCATGCTCTGTGTCTGCTTGGTATGTTGGCATGTTGTTATTAAAATTCTAGACAGAAAACATTTAGTAAAAATAATTTTCAATGAATGAAACGTTCTGTTTTTGCCTGCGGACTCACGAGGAGAAGTGGAGGAAGGGTCTGTGCGTTGCAGAGGAGGAGGGCCGACTCTTTGGGGATGCAGCAGGCTGGACTTCATAGATGGAGGCAGAGCGCTCCTCATTGTCATCGTCGCTGTACAAGTGGTCTTCAAGCAGCTGATTGTCACCGCCTGGCACACACAGAGAGAGAGAAACGCTGCTCATACAGCCGTGCGCATATGAGGCAAAATAAGCTTTCCTGAGGTTATTTAGGACCCTGGTGGCAAATGCACTTAAAAGTTTGTCTCCACAAAGTTTAATCCTCAAAGCGGCCCTATCCACTGACATTAATGAGGTCATTTAACAGAAAAAGTGACAATAAAAAAAACAGAGCTGGCTTATTAGGCGAGATGTAATGGGCATTTAAAGCGATACAGCACCCTGGGAACCGTATGTCATTATTGGGTGCAACTCCCGGAAGCAATCTCCCACTGGTCAAGTGCTGCACTGTGGCTAATCTGCTGTAAACACTTGTGTTGACTGGAGTGGGAGTTGAGGTATTCAAGTGCAAGCAGGATGACTGGTTATCCAATCTCTGTGCTATCACCTCTGCATTCTCTGGGGGAGTGTTTCATCACACTTTAGGTTCAGCGTGTGAGGGTGATACGGAGCATTTTGGTAATAAGGTGAGGGGGGGGGGGATAAACAATCAGATGCTACAGAAAAAAGCACACTAACAAGTGAGACAGGTGGCAAGGGAGAAGAGAGCAAGAGAGTCGACGTGGGAGAAGCAACTGCCGGCAGTAGGAAAGTGAAAACAAATGAAACCGCGGGCACCTGGTCCCAGATCCCTACCGTGTGTGTTGTCCCTGTCAGTGCACTGAGCGTGGGGGAAGACTCGGAGCAGAGCTTTTAGCACCAAGGAGAAAGAGCTGGCCAGCAGGGGCCTGAGGGTGGGGGACAGGGCTCGGCCGGGGGGGGCCAGGGCCCTCTGGGAGGCTGGCACGATTGTCGTAATGGCCTTGCTGAAGTCGGCGGGCCCTAAGACGATGGAGGCGACGTCCAGGTTCAGCTTGACGCTGCTGCCGTAGATCTGAGGGTAGCGGCGGCGCAGCGCCGCCAAGGCCGCCTCTGTGCAAAGTGCTTTGATGTCAGCACCGCAGTAGCCTGGGAGCCAACCACATACACACATGTTAGTTATCGATTGGTCTGTTTGATTTGGGATTTAATAACAACTTGATCCAACACTTGTATAACAAAAAGGGGGCATACAGTCTCTTACCGACACATTTTTCTGCTAGTTCATCTACAAATGGCTCGGCCAGTTTGGGATTCCACTCCCGTGTGTGGATCTCCAAGATGTGCTTTCTGGCCTTGTGGTGGACAAAAAGGAAAAGAGACACAAAGAAAACAGTCAGCAGACAAACAAGAACAGCATGTCAACAAAACACTGGTTCAAACTGCCATAGTGGCCTCCACTACGAACAAACAGTGTAAAAACAATAGAGTCGACGAGTGAGGCGTGACAAATCACATCATGAATATCATAATTAAAAGAACATGTTTTACTCACCGTAACTCTATCTAGATCTGATAACAGCAAGAGAAAAATCAAAAAAGGAATCAAGTGCAGGAGTGAGCTTTCAGCACAACACGCCCTTCGTTTCATTGCCTCCACAGGACTCTGCTTTGATGAGCACGCGTTAAGAACAAAGCGGGCTTTGTCGAGAATCAAGGGTAATAGTTTTCATCATCTTTCATCACTGAGCCAGATTTCACACGGGGTTTTCTTTCTTTGGGCGTCACGAGAGGGAGCTGAAGTCGAATGCGGACGAGCGGACGAGCGGCTCGCCGGTTTGCACAGGAGCAAGGATTTCACTTCTGTGCTGGTGAGCTGAACCGGTCTCTGATTACCAACGATCCCACCGTGTGGCTGGTCAGCCCGGCTCGATGGGAGAGGAGTCACCTACACGGAGCTGTTTGTCTGACTCGATGTGAAAAAAAACAAGTCCCCTCAAGTGCGAGATAAAAGCGTAAAGCATCGCAATAAATCTTCATATAATTATTTTTAATTTTCCAGACACATAATGAGCATCTGCTTTGCCATTTGCTTGTTGGATCAGAACATCTAACAGCGAGGAAAGAACCGTGGAGGAGACTCTTAAGAGCCAGAGGGCTGCTCGTACTCATTTCACTGCACGACTCTTATGAGTAAAACACCCATTTACTTCTGCAATATATCCAGCATCAAGCTGGGCGTGCATGTGGGCGTGTACAGCGCTGTATGTACATTAACTTCACCACATTCAGATTCTGCAGTGCAACAATATCCTAAAACCCATTGTGCACGTTGGACTCATGCAAATAAACAAATTCTTTCTCCTTCGATGAAAAGGATCCATCGAACGAGAATCAATGCAGTGAAAACAAGACGCTGCATGTGTAGTTTGGGTCAATGAACACGTGTTCAGTGAACAGGATATCGACGGCGGCCTCACCTTCTTGTCGGGCAGGTTGAACAGAAACTCCCGGTCAAAGCGTCCAGGCCTCCTGAGTGCCGGGTCGATAGAGTCAAGTCTGTTTGTAGCACCGATGACCACTATCTCCCCGCGACTGTCCAAGCCGTCCATCAAGGCCAGCAGAGTGGAAACGATGGAGCTAAGGGGGGGGAGACATCATGTAAGTACACGTTTACAGCACAAACACTTTACTGAGTCGGTTAGTGTCCAAATAAACAAGACATTATTCCTGCAAATAGAACACAGAGCTGGTCTATCAAACACGCGTATTGAACAAAACAGTGAGGGGCAAATATATCAACACTTCTATTTCCGTGTTGACGAGAGCTCCGTGCGTGTGTTTACCCAGCATGGCAGCAGGAGAGCATTTACAGACGCAAGCACAAGCACGTTTCAGGTTTTTGAATAAACTTCCGTCCAGAATTAGATTTCACAGTAACAAATATTCCACTCTCTAGACGGCAAGCGTTTCCACGAGGATCAAATGCAAGCTGTGCCTGCATAACAGCACACCTCCTCACCTGCAGATCATGCTGAAGATGTCTGAGTAAGAAGTGAAATAGATGGCAACTCAAATTAACAAATATGAACTCAAGTGTCATCCGAATGAAGCCAACTTCTTTCTAAATCAAAGCTGCAGTGCCGTGACAGTAGTCAAGAGCTAGAAAACCTGCACCACCTATTGGCAGGGAACGTACCAGCAGCAGCAGTTCAGGCCTGCAGAGGCACACAGGCCAATGTGTGTGGGGTAACGTTCAGGTGTTCTTAATCAGCCTTACCTGTGTATCTGGTCCTGCCTGCTGGAGCGAACAGGAGCCAAACCATCGATCTCATCAAAGAAGATGATGGACGGCCTCATCAGGTAAGCCTGACCAAAAGCATACACAAGAGAAAAGGTCAAACCATTAGAAAAACAGTACAGCACAGAAAGATAACTCAGCTAGCTGAGTTCTGTTTACTTCAATAAAAGGTTTTCGACGATATTAAGTCGCAATAGCGGAGCTGAAAATATTCTACCTGCAGCCCACCAGTGGGTCATTTCAGCTCAAGTGACTTGAGGCTGTGGTTATCCCCGTTCCACCCCACCAGTGTGCCTCACCTGGTCAAAGAGCAGGCGGAGCTGGCGTTCCGATTCCCCGACCCACTTGCTGAGGCAGTCGGCTCCTTTCCTCATGAAGAAGGAAACCTTCTTGTCTCCCTGGCTACACTCGTTGGCCAGCGCCCGGGCTACCAGGGTCTTTCCGGTCCCCGGAGGGCCGTAGAACAAACACCCTCTACGAAGAGAAAGGGAGAAGGAAATGGAAACCGTGTTCATTTGACGTATCTGGCATCTGTGTACCGACACAAACATGAAAGTGGAATAAATAAAACACAATTGGAGTTGTTCTCACCTGGGAGGCTGAATCTTAAACCTCTCAAAGATCTCAGGGTAAAGCAGAGGGAACACTACCATCTCCTTCAGAGACTGAATGTGATTACTGAGGCCACCCACGTTGTCAAATTTCACCTGAAGAGAGAAAACACACATTTGTAACCGATGAAAACTCTCCATTCAAAGAGTAATTGCCTCGTAAAAAAAAGAGGCTAAAACTGTGTTTTAAAGCGGTGTGTATTAGTGTTTCCACTCACTGAGCTATCGAGGTTCATAGGGTCCACGTCAGCCAGGCTGGCACCCACTTTGGCCCGATCACGCAGAACCCCGCTCGACAGGTCTTCTGAAGTCAGGTTCATGGGCAAACACCTGTGGAGGAAAAACAGGAAGTACTTTAATAGACCCAGATCTCCATTATTCTAAAGTTCCTTTCAAAAAGAAATGCCAGAAAAGTGTTTCAAAGCAAATAGAAATGAAAGGACGATTAAGAAGAGGGGAGAAAGAAAGCTGCAGTGTTCACCTGTTCCTGGCTCGGGTCATGCTCTTGCTTTTTCTGCGCTCAAAGCGCTCTTCATCAGAAGACGAGGTGGTGTCACTGCTGTGAATGGCATGTTTCTTTACTCTGGCGTGGTGAGACAATCTAGTATCAGTATCACACCATTACACCGTCACATTCCTGACTCAGCAGAGACCAATGAATCCTTTTTTATATAACCACAGCTCAGTTCATTAGTGGAGGTAGTAAAAAAAAAAAAAAAGGCCGCTCATGTGTTACACATTGTGTGAGGCGTTTAGTGTTGGACTGGACCGGGACACTTCTACTAACCTTATATGGCTTCTTCTCGCTGGGGATCTGTGGGTGTCAAAAAGTGAGGGGTTGCTCTGTTTTCTGTTCACAGGTTCTGAGAAAGAAAACGCAAAAACGACCGGTTATCAGAAGAACAAGCCTCCAGAACAGTTTCAAACATGATTAAACGGAGCGGGAAGACAAGGAATGAACAGCTCAACAAAATGTGTGTACAACAGATCAGCCATTACCAATAGGTGGTGCCTCATATCTCTGCACGGTCTTTCGCTGCCTCAGGTTGTACGGTCTGTCATCCTCCTCCCCAGCCTCTTCTGCTTCATCCCCTTCGTCATCCTCATCCTCTGCATCCTGCTCCTCTTCCTCGCCGTGAGAATCTGACAAGTCACAAAACGCAGTTTCAAGCTTCAAATACTTAAATCAAAGTCCACTATACAAATCGACTCTAGAGTTCTTTAGTGTTGATGAATTCAGGTAAAGTAAAGGTGGTTCATTGGGTTTCAATGATCTCTCTCTCTCTCTCTCTCTCCTCTGATTCATAAGAGTAACATTAGTGGGAACCTGACCTTCAGTCCCTTCCTCCTCTTCATCCTCCTGCTCAGTTTTGCTCAGGACTTTGTGGTGTGTAGGCATGCTGAACGTGCTCCTGCGCATGGACTTCCTGCGCTTCACCCGAGAATACATGTCCATGTTTTCCTAAAAAGATAAAAAACACAGAGCCTTTACACCATCACGTTTATTCACATAGGATGATCCGGCAGCGGTACTGTACTCTTCTAGCTCTGGGTCGTGTGGGACACCAAGGGCCGCTCTCACCTCCTCAGTGTCTCCGGTCCACATGCGGAGTCGCTCCACCTCACGGTTCTGCCTGATGCTGCTGATGTTGTCCATCTCCTGAAGGACAGCCTCAGCAGTGCTGCACACACACACACACATAGAACAAAACAGAATATGACAAACTGAAGGCGCCTTTACAGAAGACACACACATGGGTACACAATTAGTCTCATAGAGGTACACGATCTACGGTGTCTACAGTGCAGTTTTGGACAGACATTAAAGTCGTTCTTATTCTAATTGTAAAGAATGACTGATAGTGAAATGCTGACCATCGTCTCTAATTTGAGGGTATTCACATGCATATTAAGAGAACAGGAGATATGTTCCAAGATGAATCTTCCACTTCCAGTTTCTCTTGTGTTGGAAACAATATAGCAAAGAAAGGCCGAGTCAGCAGAGCGACTCGTAGCTTACCTGTTGACCAGCTGGTCAAACAGCAGGCTCTGATTGAGGTGTTCAAATTTGCTCTTCTTCCCCCGGCAGCTCCTCTTCAGCTCCACGTGGCCATTCATGTGAGAGTGATCTCCACCTGTACTCTGCTCACTCCTGTGACTCATATGGGCTGCAGGCATTGACAAAACTTGAATTAGAGACCAAGTTCTTTAAATTGTATGCCTTTCATATACGTTCAATGTATGGCTTTTAAATAAAAAGGGAGAAATTTAAAGAGAAGTGCATTACCGTGTCCATTTTGCATTATGCGGGAGGACAACCTAGAAATAGAACAACAAAACAAAGTCAAAAAATTAGGATTAATCACGTTGAAGTTCGTCCGTTTACTCGATTACAATTCATGACATGAGAAGAATGAACTCTGACTCAGCCATTCAGAGAAAGTCTTGCATATTCAAACTTTATGTGCACAACTTTGTCTGAACTTATTTCTGCTAAAGACAGTGTGTAGCAATGCACTAGCCTATCGTAGTGGTGCACAGATATATGAAACACCATTCAGAGATGCTCATGATGAGCGAAACGGAGGCCAGCAGCTGACCTGGTGCGGTAGGTGGGAATTTCCCAGCTGACCCTCTGGCCCTTAGTCTGCGGGGACGGGGAGGTGTCGCTGGAGCTCGGCTCGGAGGCAGCCTGCCGCCGCGTCCTCTTGGAAGGGGGAGCCAGCCGCGGGCTGCTGGGACTGCTCACATCACTACTGGCCTCCTTCTGTTGAACAAACAAGGATCACACACACAAAAAAATGACAATCAGAACAAGCATGCAACAGAAAAGAAAAACCTCGTCATATACTGGGACAGCCCGTCACAATTATTTTGCATAAAACATTCAACCCCCCGTCGTCAATCACCGTATAAAGCCAGAATGTTAAGCAAATAACAGGCAAGCATGAAGAAACTGCTCAAGTAACAAATCAAGTCCACGTCGACATAAAAGACGAGTATAATGATGAGACAAGACGCCTCGCAACAGAGCACCAGACAGACATGTGCCCTTGATCCTCAAGCCCTTCACAGCTCAACTTCCCCGCCGATATGAGAGCATATCTCACTGTTGTCATAGGAAACTGTCCGCGATGCCTGCAGAGACGGTCCCGTCTGTCTGACAGACTGACTGACTAGATAGATGCAGCAGTGCATTAAGTACGAACAGCTGTGGCCTGATGGGTGCACCTTGGAAGTCATTTAAAAACATTGTCAATCTGGACACAGAAAATTGAGGGAAATGGTCGAGCATTAAGTGTACAAAAACAATCAATATTATTGGGAAATAGCATTGTGAACGTGTTGGGTGCACCACTCTAAAGCCTGTTAATCACAGATCGCTTATCATGTGTCAGCAGTGCAGCCAGGAATAACTCGAATGTCTAAACCCTCGCCAAACAGCACATTAAAACTCGAGAATGTGCTATTGATCATCTATAATTGATCTGATCAGGGTTCGTCTGTGTTAAGTGCTGTAATACCCGTGAGTAATGCCGTGACACGAGACGCTCTGGCCTTGCTTAACCTCAATGTTTACATTTTGAGACAAAGGCTGTCATGCTGTGTGTGTAGGTCACGCGACCACAGTGAAAACATGAGCTATTCATTTAGTGTACATTTCGAAGAAGCACAAAGATAGCACTAAATCAGTGCATTTTAAAAAAAAGACTTTTTTGTGTAAAAGCACGCTGCATCCGGGTATTTTGGGGGGGGGGGGCATTCACAACAGGAAAGTTCACCAAGTTCAGACTTGCTTAATACGGGACTCGAGCCGGTCAACTGTTTTGAACCCGGGGACTCCCTTCCCCCACTGTAAGCTAGCTGTCGAGCTAGCCACGCTAGCTTCACTTGAAGCTTTTATCTCTTCACATTTAAGAAAAATAAACCACGCCAATGCGTCCGGGACGGCCACGCGAAGACGTGCCGATAGTCTCGTGACAAAACCCCAGTTGTCTTTATTTGGGGAGATTTGTGGGGACAACGGTGCAAACAAGTCAGTCGGGCTAAAAATTGCCAAACACAAAGGGAACTCAACTTAGAGCTAGCCAGGAGCTAACATCGCTAGCTTGTAATTTGACAAGCTTGGGCAACAACGTTCAGTGCGAGTGACACGCGCAGCAATCGCTGCGTTCAAGTCCTTTATTGTGCATCTGCGTGACTGGGTGGGTGTCAAGTGTCAACACTTCCCGTGCTTTGCAATAAATAATACATTGTGTGGAGCACCATTTGAGGCCACAGGCTACAGGCTACCTAGCGGAGGCAGCTAGCGCTCGCCGGTGCAAAAGAAAAGAAACCCGGCTTACATGTTCCTCAGAGTTTCGCTCGGTTCTTGACGACGACCTAGTCCTCGAGGAGATGAAGGGACCGCTCCTCGTCCGGGAGCTTTTCCTTGTGTTCACCATGTTTAGTTTAGTTTTTTCTCCTTTTGCCTAACCCTCACTGGATCTCCTTTAGCCGGCTCCAAAGACTGCCTCAGTGAGCGCAGCATCGAGGCGCCATTTCTTTCTCTCTCTCTCTCTCTCGCGCTCTCTTCCTGCCTCTCTCTCTCTCCCTGAAGTGGATGTAGGTCTGTTTGTCAGGTGCATTCATTTTTGCTGACTGGACTACTGCCACACAGAAACTAGTATCATAAACACACAATATAAATATCACAAGGACCATAATAATCAACAGAAACAACATGTTATTTACAGGAGAAATATGTCCAGTGAATACTAGTGATGCTGAATTCTATATAGTTAATTAAAGTCTATCAACTAAGTAGGCTACTATTCGAGCACAATAAATCACTGAAGGAATATTTAAAGAGAAAGAAAAAGTGAAGAAAAATTTGACGTTTGTGAGCTTGAGTACACAGTGTACCCTCCAGATGAGCAGCAGTGGGACGGGTCTGAAGCAAACCAGATGGAAGTGGGCAGACTCCAAGTTATGTGAAGAAAAAGTTCTCCTTCTTCACAAAGAGAACATTACGTACAACGAATCAGTCAACTTTATACCAAAATGTGTAGAAAGTTAACATCAGAAAGTTTGTGATCAAAACTATGCAAACATGTAAAACCTGGAGCTCCAGAACTGTGGAGATGATAATAAAAAACATCATCAAATATATTTTGCAAGATAACTAAAGATTAAATATCAAATGTTTAAAGTGCTTTACTATAAACACAATGCATGTTGTCAAAGTTATTGAAATAATGAGCGTCATCGTCCTCTCTTCTTGTTTTCAGTGTTGCTCCTTGCCTTGTTCTCCACACACCATTTGGTTCCCACATTATTATATAATGACTATATTAAATATAATATCTTTCAGCCAGACTTCACAGTATATTAAACTGGTTGAACCTACAAAGAACCAGCATGTTTTGTTGTCATTCTGTCTCTACTGCAGAATGTCTGAAACCTTTTGATCACACCACGTTTCCTCTGAAGTAAAAGTGATGTTTAACTTTAGTACTTCCAGTGATCGTCTCCAGAAACCCTGTGGGATCCCTTGACCCCACTTTGGGGATCACTGCTGAAACCCAAACCTGTGTGCACTTGTGTGTGTGTGTGTGTGTGTGTGTGTGTGTGTGTGTGTGTGTGTGTGTGTGTGTGTTGTGTAGCCTCTTCTATTTCTGGCTTGAATGAAAATGCAACTGGGCTAGCCATCTGTTTCGTGTTTTGGGGTTCAAGCGATGCCATTTAAAAAGCACAATCAAATCATTATTGTTTTTGTTTGTGTGCATGGAGCTGCTGAATCTGTGATCCAGAAAAAATGGGTAACCCCCAAATGCACCAGATTGAAGCCTTAAAAAAAACTCTTGAAATAGCCTATGTACGTGAATATACCGTGAATTTACTGTCAATCAAAGGATGTATTGAGCCTTTCAATCACTTACGTCGGCTTCATCAGAGAGTAAAGAGGCCGTAGCCTGACTCTGTGTTCAGTTATATTGTGAATTATGCATATTAAAGTGACTCAGCCACATATTAAGTTAATTATTAATTAATACATGTATTAATGACTCTGACTGACTCTGACTGTATTGCTGTAATACAGAATACAACCACAGTTATGGCATCAGTATCTGCTCCTGGTGGTCAGTAGGGGGCATGGCAATGTAGACAGTCTGCAACGTCCCTCACTGGAACCCTTCGAACTGTTAACATCCTTAGTTTGGATGGATGTGTGGTGTGGGGGTGTAGACTGAAATTTATATTGGATGTGAAAGAATAATGTACTTGCATGAAGAGATTAAGGGATAATAAATGTAATTAAACTATAGCAGTCCACTGTTCAGTGTCCAATGGAGGGACAGATGCTGTAGCCCAGAGTGTATTAATATCGTCCTCTATAGGAATCGCAGAGCGTTGACTTTGATAATTACAAAGGATGAATTTATTATACTGTCCAGATGTGGTGTTATCTGTCCGTGCCACTGATGCACTATATAATACAAGGATTACAGGAAATGCACAATTACTGCAGTGCAATTAGGGAATTTACTGTACTCATGATAATATCATGATAACCTAATTATTGACATTACGTCCCTCATGATGTGAGTGTGTGAATGCAGTGAGAACTGTGGGGGAAGGAGAGTCAACCAGGACATCACAGCTGGAGACAGGACAGTACAGACAGACAGATATATAGATGGTGGACGGACGGACAGACAGACAGACTGACAGAGAGACAGGTATAAGTAGATAGATGGCTGGATGGAGGGATAGATAGATCGATAGATGGATAGATGGATAGATGGATAGATGGATAGATAGATATCGTAACATTAGTGTTGTTTCCATTGTCATCTAATACTGCATCATGTAATGTTGTAATTCCAAGCTAGATGTGCTGAGCTCAGCAGCCCAGTTTGGTGTCACTACAGGAGAGTCGATTTACGGCACTGTCACGTCACACAATATTGCTCAGCCGAAGAGCCGCCGCACGAACCATACGGCTGCTGCAGATGTGTAGCCCGGGGATTAACCGAGAAAACGCGGACTGGTAAATCAGTATGTGACCGTAACCTTAATACGCGCATGCAGATGAGCATGTACTGTGTGTTTATGATCATGTTATGATGCACAGGTCCTCTGTCGTGGGCTCTGTGCGCGTCCATGGCTTTCTGCGTGACGCCCATCATCATTTACAATATCGTGTTTGTGGATAACGTTATAGAGCTCAATCACAAATAACGTGTGAATACATTTACACAATAAACCTTTGAGCTAATTAAATGTTGAATTGTATTAAGGATGCCTTTCATGCTGCGATCGGCCCCATCGTGACGTTTGCTTTGCTTCATTGTCATTTTCTTAGATGGAAAACACACAACGTCATGAAAGAGATTAACACTGTGGGGGGTGAGAAAGATGAGAATTGGTGAGTCAAAACAAATTAATTGCCAACTATTTTTATTTAAAATTCATTTTAATCAAATGGAACATTTGCATTTAAGGGTATTGCAATGACTCGCTGCCTTAGTTTAGTGTCATTTTGTTTTTATTCATCTCAGTATTGGTCAATCTATCCATCTATTATTTATTTATTTTGTCTTGCGTTGTGTGTTTTGTGTTATTGACAACTCAAAATATCAACGTTTTTCCTAAAGAAAAAAATAGCAATGCAACTAAATTACTTGATTTCATTGGTCAGTATCATGTGTGATGCATTAATAATGAGAAATCAATTTGGTTGGTCAAGGAGAGCACTTTTGTTTCTTGAGGCGCATTTTCTGGTGAACAAACCTGCACACTGTACGATAGGGGCAATAACTCAATAATGCAATGTTTCTGTACAATAAAGCCTGGGACTGCAGGCTGAATTCAGTAACATTCAGTACATGTCTATTTCTTTATTGGCTGTCAGTGAAGAAAATGAAGAGGAGGCTCCAATGAGGCGTAGTTTCTCCGTAGAAGACCTCCTCGATGAGGTGGAGAAGATCTGTTACGATGCCTCGGGGACATCAAAGGTCAGCAACTAACTCGCACCACGAAATCTTCAGCGCCAAATGTCTGCAGGTCGACGCAGGAAAACGTCTTTACGTCCACACATCTTTTCAGATTGATTGCAGTTTAGATGTGATGAACTAAATCAATACATTTGTAGACTTGTAGCCTAAGAATGAATGAATACTTATAGTAAAAGTTAACACCTACACACTGAAATACAGTAATATATTCATATTATGTTAAAAAAAAACCGAGCAGAAGGGAATTACATTTAGGCTGACATTAAAAAAATTCAGAAGACAGTGTTCTGATCTACATGACCTGCAGATCCTTCCTTCAGCTCTGGAGTCCAGCACATGCAGATCAGGGTTCTTTTATGCCTTGGTTCCAGGTGGAGATGGTGGTGAGGCTGTGGAAGGATGGCTTCACTGTAAATGATCAGGAGTTCCGCAGCTACTCCGTACCAGAGAATCAAGACTTCCTGGACTCCATCAAAAGGGGGTGAGTGAAAATGACCAAGGCAGAATTGTTAAAGGTGTTACAGTTGTATTGAGTGAAGATTTTACAACCTTAAAGCACAAAAGGACCGTGATATCTTGAGCTGTGATTGGGTCTTTGATTGATATCGGTGACTTAACAACTTCTTCGACACGTGCTGGGCTTTAACAACTCACCTTCTGACCTGTTATTTGTGCCTGAAACAACCTAATTTGTTCCTCTTGCATTTCTCAAGCAATCAAAGATGGAGGACAGTGCTGCATGTAATGGTCGGGTATTGGAACTCATATTATTCTCCTGCCGATCAGAAGCAAATAACAAAGCAGCGTTATTATTATTACTCTATTTTTCTACTTTACCACTAAATACTCTGGGTTGTATTGAGATAATGTGACTTGTGTCCATAACAAACCAGTGTTACCTGTGTCAGTCACTTATTGATACAATTTCTTGACTTATTTTTAGAAAATGACAATAAATAACAACCCTATATTATAGTTTACCACCGTTTAAAACAGAATTACAGAGAACTACATTACCTAAATACCAAATAAGTATGTCAGTAAGTAATTGCTTTTATTTCTCTTTTTCTTAAGGCTAAACTAGTATTACATTGTTTAAATGTCTGCGTAAAATGTAATTTTTGCCCTCAACTATTGTCCAACCTGAAATCTCCAGCAGGTAGCAGAATGGCCCCAAAGCCAAGTCAGACGACGCATGTTGAGTCATTCAGATTGACCACAAATTCCACTTAAAGGCGCACTGTGTAACATTAAGATGGAATCTATTGGCAGAAGTGGAATATGATATTAAGAAGCATCTTTGTCTTAATAATCACCTGAAATGAAGAATCAATGTATTTTCGTGGCCCTAAAATGAGCCGTTTGTATCTAAATACTAAGCTGGTTCTCCTCATGGAGTCGTTTCTACAGTAGCCCAGAAAGGACAAACCAAAATCTGGCTCAAGACTGGGCCAGTCACGTTTTCACATTTTGCTCCCGGCCACCGTAGTTCTCCTTTACACGCTTGGCACACGGGAGAAGTTTCAGTTGGTTGCAATCTTCAACCTCACCACTAGATGTCACCAAATGCTACAGGGATGCAAACAAACCCTTTAAGCTTCACACAACATGTAAAATGTATACCCTGTGTACTGTGTATGTAACTCAAAAGTAACATGTCTGTATGCGGTTCGATGTTACAGTCAAACCCCATCAGTCTGCAAAGAGGATTTAGCAGTAAAGACGTCCCTCCCACAGACTACAACCCGGCGACATAAGATAGATAAAGCATAATGCTCATTATCATTTGTCATGTTGAGTGACCTGACCAGACTCTGATGCTCGGTCTTTTGTCTGCCCCCAGGGAGCTTCCGAAAGAGTGGGAGAGCAGAGCGGAGGAGGAGGAGCTGGAGATCAGCGTGGAGGATCTGACGGAGGAAAACTACGTTCCCAGGAAAAGGGCCTTTCACCCCTTCAGCGGCCGAGGGTACCGACTAGGCAGGTAAGAGATCGCTGCTGTGATAATATTACAAGGTAAATACATTACATGTACATTTTAGAGTATTATATGTGTTGAAACACGATTTTACCTTTTTATAAAGACTAATTAAGCATATAAATATGGCCCTAAATAATCAATAATGTACCTGTTGCGTTGGCTTTGTTGTGTTTAAGTAGTGTCCATCTCAAGTTCCAAGGTGCTATACTACTTTATACCACTAGGTGTCCTTCTAAATCCAGCTATCAAAACACCCACAAGCAAATCTGAGCAAACAGACCTGATGAACTCAGAGCCTCAACATTTAATTACGCCGTATAAATACCACATTTTCCAGAGAGTCCCAAAATATTTGTTATGAGGGTTCGTCTGCCTACACCTAGTTTTAATCACTTACACAAATACACAATGCATTTGCTGTGTGCATGCACTTTTAACTGATCGTTAATTTGTTATTTATTTCTGTCTACTCCCAGTGTGGCGCCCAGAGTAGTGGCCAGGTCACCATCTGTACACGAGGACGGAGAATCTCCTCCTATTCCCCTGGTAACACTAGACCACGCCCTTCCTGTTACCTCCCTGCAGATCTGGTTGGCTGACGGCAGGAGATTGGTGCAGAGGTTTAACCTAACGCATCGGTGTGTATCGCAAAGTCCAAAAAGGCCAAAACGCATTCTCTCCACATCTGAGCTCGACATCGTCAAATAATATCTACATAAGACCGATTTAGTATTCTGCGCAGTGAATATCTTGACAATTTCCACCGCTGTCTGCAAATCCCATAATCTCAAGCATCGCAGAAAAAGAAGTAGTTCAAGGGATGACACGAGATTTTTGTTTGTACTAGCCTTGGGAGCTGGCGAGGGGGTTTGTTTGAGGATTACGTAATGCTTTGTTCTAGTCTGCTGGAGTCGAAGGCACGGCGCATGTTATATCCCCCCTGCCACAGTGCAGGGGGCTGCAGAAAACATAATCTGAGATGTAGCAGCGGAGTGGATCTATAAAATCCCCAGAGAGGGATTGCGTAACTGGGATGCAGCATTTATATAACAGGGTTAGCTAAAGGATAGGGAGGGCTGAACCCCTCCAACCTTCAGCGAGCCTCAGTGTGTGTAGGGCCGCCTTAGGATCGCTTGTATATGGTGGGCCGTGATTAATAATGGATGCTTTTTACGAGCACAGAGAGACATCATGTGTCACAAGAGAGAGTAGAGTATTTGTGCGGTGATGCTTTGCTGCTGATGAACAGTCCTGCCTTTCTTTCTTATGTCTTTTCTTTTGTTATGTCTTTCTAAAATTCGGTCTCCGGTTCTTCTCTAGGATCGCCGATGTTCAAGATTTCGTGGCGCGCTGCCAGAGGAGCTGCCCGCCTTTCGTCCTGACGACGTCCGTTCCTTTCCGGGAACTCAACGATAAAGAATTGAGTCTAGAAGAGGCCGACTTGGCCACCGCCGTCATCGTCCAGAGACCCCTGAACACACAGGCCCCGTTTGGACACTCCTGACTAAAAGGGGCCCCCCCGTAATGCACACAACACACCCCTCAACCCCTTCACTGACACCTCACCAAGACCCTGATTGCAGTCCCAAGGCCCCCCCCGTAACTTGTAATCTTGCTTTATTCTAAAGTTTGCGCTGCATTTCATGATTGACATATTTAGTTCTCCGTGTGGGCTTATCTACAGCCTAATAAAGAGATTGTCAGTCTGTTTGTTGTCAGTGCTTTTTTTTGTCTTCTTCCTCTGGAGGACAGCGTTTACCTGCCAACAGATCTCCCAAAACCCCCAAACCCCAAACGGATTCTGTCGCCCGTGCAGATGTGTCCATCTGTTGCTCTACCACATGTTACCCTCCCTCCTCCCCTCACACACACACACACACACACACACACACACACACACACACACATGCACAATACCTTCACCACCAGCATCACCGACCAACTCGCTTTAAGTCTTCCCAAACTGTGATCACCAGTTTTTCTGCACTATTTACAGTAAACGAAATAAATGAATAAGGGGCTGATATTTCAATTTGTATCTCTGAGTTTACAATTACATTTAATAAACATATGTTTGCACATTATTGGGATTTAAAAGGGGAAAAGATGACAACGTGTTACTGTTATATGTGTTGGCCTGACTGTTCATTATTTAATTCAGAATGCACAATGTATTGTTTCATTTGACTGCTTTCAAAACATATCAAGGTACAATAAAAATCCTCAAATGTTCTGCAAATTTGTATTTATTTATTGACCTTCAAACTAATTGAATGAAGTATATGTTCATTGAAATTCATATTATTATTTGCTGCCCAGGTGTGAAGACTGCTGACCGAAACATTTGATAATTGAGGCATCCATCAGCTTGACGCCTTTATGACATGACACCCAGCAGCACCTTATTCCGTGTTGTAATGCAACATCTGTGCTGTTACTACAGATTTAAATGGGGATTTAGATTGAAGAGGTGAGGGGGAGGGGAGCTACTGATGTCAAAGAAGTCCCGAGTTGCAGGAATGGCGCCTTCACAGCGTTGACACTAAGACACACAGTATGGGAAGCATGTATCTGATGGTATGAAGTGTACCGACAGTGATCGGAGTGGTCAATGGGTTAAAAAAAGAAATCTCACTCAGGTGGGGTTGAGTAAAGTTGAATTCCCGCTCTTCTTCTTGAATGAGGCATCTTGTGTTTCCTGCCATGCGTCAGGACATGCGTGTGCTTTTACACACGAGCGTGCGCTTGCTTCTCCGTCTCTAAGCTTTCTTGCTTGGCCTCGGGGAAGAAGGCGAACACCATTATCCGTCTTCAATATTTAAAGCAACGGGAGGGATGCTAGTGCAGAACAGAGGAGGGCTTGTATTTGCTCGTGGTTGAGGAAGAGGAGATGACAGCCACAGGACGGCCAAGGTCAGGCGAAGAGATGTCGAAGAGAATAGTACAATCCCCTCTGAAGAATTACCTTTCTAAGAGGCCACATTGTAAGATTTCGACCTGAAAGTGCAGGCTGTGGGCATCGCTTGGTTGGCAGCCAGAGGGGGGTCTGGCTAAAGAGTAAAAGAGAGCACATTTCCTCTCTGCTACATATTTAATAAGGCTAAGCATGCAGGGAATTACGTTCCCTTTAACTCCCACATTTCCTTTCAGAAGAACGCTTTTACTCGTGCAGCGGCCAACCTTTTCATTTTGCACATTCCTCTTCACGCATTATCAGAAACATACCCGTTCTAATGCAGGTCATATGCCTGACTTTTCTGCAGCGGTGCCTTTTTCACTGTCGATAAATGTGGTTTTGGTTGAGGGGTTTGCATGCTTGGGATTTACAGAGAGGTCTGGGTTCACCAGCCGAGGTCTCCATGACATGTTTGTTGTCATGCTCCGAGGAGAGGCTTACTGTGGAGAGTAAGCGTCTTGCACTAAAAGGAGCTGCTTATGAAAGTGCTTTGTTGGAAAATGAAAGGCACTCAATATATCATAAGTGAAAGATTGATAAAAGGGCCTTAAAAAAAAAATAGCATTACGAGTATGTGTGGAACTGCATCTCCTCCAACCAGAGATGTGTGTATATAAGGCTTGCTGTCTACTCAGAGTTAAGCCTAGATGGAACTATTTTCATGTATATTTGAGAATATTTTATTTCATAGAGCCACGTGTTTTCTAAATTAAACAAAATATCAGAATCAGAATCGGTTTATTGCCAAGTACACGTTACACATACAAGGAAATTGGCTTGGTGATCCTGGTGATAGCAATCTAACAATAAAAAGTAAACCCTGCTTAAGATGTTAGGAGTAAGATGTGTAATGTCTCGTGTGTCTCTGGAGGGAGCTTGAGGAAAATAACCTTGATGATGTCATTGGGTTTACAGGGCTCGAAAGTTACATTTTTTAAAGGCTGCATGTGGGTTAAAAGAAGTGGACAGTGAAATGAATTATGAATGATTTGGGTTTTAGAGGCTCTGTGACATATAGGGCCTACTCCAGGGCTAGCTGGTAAGCTACTTTAGCTGGCAGGCTAGCCTCTTACATGCTAGATAGCAGGACATGCTAACACAAGTCAATCACAATAACTCCCTGAGGTTCTTTTCTCTCTGAAAAGAACCTCCGTTAACTCCTCTGTGGTAATAAATGCTAGTTATGGACATTGTAGGCTACATCATTTCTTTGTACAACTCGGCCTGAAGGTACGCCATCACCGTGGGGCACCCATTGGTGTGTGGACCGCCGTTTTGAAGCCTCAAGCTCTCCTGTAAACAGGCCTATACAGGTATAGTATTTACAAAACTTAACATGTTAAACTTTACATTGCATTACATTGTAGGCAACCAACTACAAACTTACTTATTACAAATTGTGCACTGGAATTGAAGTGTAACCTACATCATAGCGATGATGATGATGATGATTATGAGGATAAGGATGATAAGGATGATGATGATGATGATGAGGATGATGATGATGATGATCAAGAACCAATAATGATGCTTATTGTATAGGCCTACCCTTTCAAGAGTAGAATATTATAGGAATAATATATGATTGTTTATCACATGCTTAAAAATAGCACTATTGTGTCACTATCTCACTAAAAAACACACATGAAGTCAGAAACAACAGTGTTTTCTGTTGCATGATCCCCTTTCCGTGCCTTCCCATCCAAAACACACACTGTTCGTGTCAAACACACGCCTGCCATAATCTCAACACAGATGCACGCACGCACACACACATGCATTGCCTACATACATGCGATCCGTTGAGTGTCGTTCACCGTGACGGCCGCTGCACGGCGCCGCTCCGTCACTGCAGACTGAAAGCAAACCGGGAGCGGAGACGCGCAGACCGTCTCCATCCTCCGCAGTCTCCTTCTCATCCTGCCCGTCCGACCGACCGACTGACTGGCAGATCACCGCAAAAACTAACTGACCACAGCCGCTGACAACAGCGGCAGCTTTTCCCATCAACAAGAGGTAGGAGCCTAAATATGTTTTCTCTTTTATTAAAAGAAAAGAAAATGTAAGCAAGGTTCTTATCAGTGGTTGTTTATGGGATGTGCTTTCAGTAATAGTAGGGCAGACTAACACACTCTCGCACGGGACATCGTCGCTGTTTTGCGCCCCTGTTTGCTCTTTCTCAAGCTGTCAAATACAGCAGGTGATGGTAACCCGAATGACATTTGACTTTTAGTGATCGATTTATTTAGAAAAGGTTGCTCTTGAGCATGTGTGTGTCTCTCTCTGTGTGTGTGTGTGTGTGTGTGTGTCTGGTTTCTTGTTACATTCTCCTGCATCTGTATTCAACTCTGCTGTTGTGCATTGTCCCATGTATGCGTTTTTGTGCATGCATCCAAAGTCTTTGTGTGTTTGTGTGCCTGCATTCTTGTCATTGAGTGAGTGAGTGTGTGTGTGCCTATATATGCTTTTTTTTTTTGCATATGTGTGTGTGTGTGTGTGTGTGGCACCACCGCCTGTCTGACTTTGCCCTTTCCTTCCCCTTTCCCTCCCCGGCCTCATTCCAGAGAAACCACAGCATGTGAATGGCGGCAGAAAGCGGCAGAGTTGTCACAGAGGAGCAGCAGGAGGAGCTCACGGCCTCCGGAGCCGTCACTCGCGCGCACCGCGCACACACCCGGAGCCAGAGCCACATCCAGTTTCAGCCTCTGACACACAGCACCACCACCACCACCACCACCACCCAGTGGCAGGCTCCCCGCGCTCTCGCTCACACGAGGAGTCACAGTCACACGCACTTCAGCACTCCATCGCACACGCCGGCGCAAAAGTACGGCTGCCGCCTCACGCACAGCCTCTCAGCCATGACCAAGGGGGACAAGGGAGCGCAGGGCTCCGGGGGGAAGCTCATCAAGCCCACTGAACCGCTGTTCCCCAAAAATCCTCCGCAGGTAAGGCCACCTGTGCTTCTTCTTCTTCTTCTTCTTCTGTTGTTGTTGTTTGTCATCACATGGGCAGCTGATATCGACCAGTGCTGTGTAGTGAGGCACACATCTGAGTGAGAATTTCCAATCTTATCTGGTGTGTTTTGCAGCTTAGGTTGGCTGTGAGTGACTTCACATGATTGGATGGAGAAGGAGAGAAAAAAAAACATCTATCTGTTTGAAATGAATCAGCTGCATTGTTTTCCTGTGTAAGCCACAGATAGTAGGTTCAACGCCGGGGAAGTTGATTGTTTTCATTTGAGCAAGGTTGTTCTGACTGATAGGATGATGACCTTCTTTTTTTCTCTGATCAGTGGACTTAAGTGAGGAAATAGAGTCGTGATCACATTCATTATAGGAAGCAAGACGTTTTACAAATACCAGAAGACTGGGTTGACTTATCCCTCGTTACATTCATCATATCAGAGCTGTGGGCGATTGCCATTTGAGTGCTAGAAGGTGACAAGTCTGTGAAGAGAGTGAAACTTTGGCGTGTGAGCGTGTGTTTGTATTTGTGTTTGAATGGAAGTGAGCTGTGAAGACAGTGAGCCAAGTCTTCACACGGTGTATTGCCTCTTGGTTTGGATAATGCAGAACGGTTTTTGAAATACTGTCGCAAAGCAATACCGTGGAGGTTAGTCACTCGTTTTCTGTTTACGTCGACTCAGGTTGCTTGTGAAAACAGCGTTACATCACTCGACCTAACCAGTTCTGCAACTATCTCCTCTCTACCAAAGCTGTCTGATCTGCAGTGTTTATACGCGGAATTTAATTATATTTGGAAGAAAAGTTGAGTATTTTCTCAGTATAAATAGTCGTTTTTTATTTCCCCAAACGACCTTTAAGATGTAGCTTCTGGGCCAGAAGCTGGTTCAAAGTATACAGACTAAAGTAAATACTTTAATAGTTATCATTGTTGTCATTCAAATAAAAAGGGAACAACTATGACTGACATAACATGTCTCAAATATACACAACAAGTTCTTCTTGTTCTTCCTGCTGTTTATTTCTTTACATTTGATGATTTAAATATCACTAGACATGTAGAAGTTTAGAAGAACTTAAACTAAGCATGATTCTCTGTAAAACAAGGACCACAAAAGGAATCTTTAAGTCGTATTTATGAGTAAAGTCAAACAAGGCCGACTAAGTGGGACACTTTCTCCCGTCGCGAATGCGACTAAATGACGGATCAATGGTCAGTAAACTCCACATACGGAGCTTTGTCACACTGACATGCACAGGGAGCTATAAATTCTGTCTCTGGATTT